>NC_139721.1:32526503-32646503 GCF_964211835.1 Anser anser | reverse complement strand
GTGCCAATTTGTGGCCCTCCCCAAATGCAGCATTACTGGAGTATGCAAGGGAGTCTTTTTAAGTTCTTGTCCAAGTGGGAAACACTGAACACTTGTTTCTCAATTAATAGGTCAGAAGATAAATATACCTGGGCACCTTTGGTCTAGAAATTCTACAAGGTTATGTTTTTACTTAGTCATTCATCTGAAATATTACTGTGACTGCATCTCTCAGAGCTTGTATAGTACTTCCTTGTCAAGAGCAGACTGGAAAGAAGTTCTGCATGCAAAACTATAGGCAGAAATGGCACTGGAAGCCTGACTTTTTGGTGAAGCTTTACTTTAGATTTCTTTTTCCATGAACCACATTACTCAGCTCTGATATACATAGCCTTTTTAAAGCAGTCTGTAGCACACCTTTTTCAGTGACTCGATGAAGATGGGTGTCTGAATTGTGCCTTTTAAATCCTCTCCGTGCACCACGGCAATGAAAACAGATGGAATTTAACACCAATTTTAATGCTGATCAGCTGTAAGAATGCAGTGATCCATTTCAATCTCTTTCTACACTAAAAAAAAAAATCAGGCAAAGTTTCTGAACAGTTGCATATCAGACTAAAGTAGGAAGTAGAGAAGGACTTCTAAAATGACATTTTATCAACAGGAGAGTGCCTGTCTCTATCTTTTTCTTCTTTTACTTTAAAATATCCTGTAAGTTTTAGAAAAAGAAAGAGGGTTTTAGAGCCTTTTGCCTGCAGGATAATGGTTGAAAGAACTGCAGAAAATGGAGGAAAATTTCAGAAAAGCTACCTGAACCCCCACAAAAATGACTAGTCACGGAAATCAGTGAAAGTGAGACTTTCATGGTGTGAGTAGGTAAATTGCTAGGGTAAGCCATGTGAGCAGATTCCGATCTGACTGTACCAGGTGCTGTATGCATACTGCACTCATCTCACAGTGCATGTGGGTTTTGAATATTGGTTTTAGGTGAAGAAGTAGGTATGGTCTGTTGCAACCATAATAAAGGGCGAAAAGTTATCTATAAGGTATGGTGTGAGAGGACGTAGTAGGAATGACAAAATGTTCCTATTGTGTATAACGGTGATGAACACAATAGGAAAGGGTTAGATGTAACATCACTTTTTCTTTTTCTTTTTCTTTTTCTTTTTCTTTTTCTTTTTCTTTTTCTTTTCTTTTTCTTTTTCTTTTTCTTTTTCTTTTTCTTTTTCTTTTTCTTTTTCTTTTTCTTTTTCTTTTTCTTTTTCTTTTTCTTTTTCTTTTTCTTTTTCTTTTTCTTTTTCTTTTTCTTTTCTTTTTCTTTTTCTTTTCTTTTTCTTTTTCTTTTTCTTTTTCTTTTTCTTTTTCTTTTTCTTTTTCTTTTTCTTTTTCTTTTTCTTTTTCTTTTTCTTTTTCTTTTTCTTTTTCTTTTTCTTTTTCTTTTCTCTTTTCTCTTTCTTTTTCTTTTTCTTTTCTCTTTCTCTTTCTCTTTCTCTTTCTCTTTCTCTTTCTCTTTCTCTTTTTCTTTCTCTTTCTCTTTCTCTTTCTCTTTCTCTTTCTCTTTCTCTTTCTCTTTCTCTTTCTCTTTCTCTTTCTCTTTCTCTTTCTCTTTCTCTTTCTCTTTCTCTTTCTCTTTCTCTTTCTCTTTCTCTTTCTCTTTCTCTTTCTCTTTCTCTTTCTCTTTCTCTTTCTCTTTCTCTTTCTCTTTCTCTTTCTCTTTTTTTCCCAAGCTGACATTTGTGAAACAGAGCCCTTGGAAGAGCATCTGTCCAAATACTGGTGGTTAGACTTGTATTGCATGATGTAATTAAAATGGAAGAATCTTTTAGGGCTTCTTGCTTAAGACAGAAGCCTCAGAGCCACCCCTGTGAGGGCGGGAAGCTGCCATTCCAGTGGGCATGCAGGTCAGCAGTGAGAAGCTCGGCGAAGCAGTCAACCATCATTACAGCTGTGCATTATAGCAGTGCTTCTGGAAAGGGTTGGGGAAATCTCCTGCCAGGAGATTGGCAGGAAAAAGGTGCACCTGGGAAAGAGTGAGCTACATATTATTTCAGTTTAGGTCCTGTAAAAGCTAAGTCACCACTCTTTGAAGACTAGTGACTGTATTTATGTAAGTGGTGTAATACAGGAAGACCTGTAGGCAATTAGCCTATGTTCATTGAATAACCAAAGCTGTTGCAGGTTTGTGAACTAGTAAAAACATTTGTGAGGAAAGAAACTATCTAAACTTTTTAGAGCCATTTAATCTAATTTTGACTGGAAATGGTAACCTGACTCGACAAATGGACATTGCTGCTGCAGCAGTTGTAGTTGCAAAGGCTGCTGTAATGGAAAAAAAAAAGGGGGGGGGGGGGGAAGAGAGATTTTTTTTTTCCCTCTGTACTGATTTTTCTAGTTCAGTAACCAAAATCAGAGATTTTTAATTGCAATATAATTTTGGGGAAATCATTTCAACTCTCTACTGACATGTCAATGCAGAAGCACTGCTATGAACATCTTTCAGATGGGGAATTCTCTTGGAGAATTAACATCTATTAGCTTCTGTGGGTGGCATATACTAGAGGATAATACATTCTAGTATCTCTGAGGCCATCACAGTCCTTGATAGCTGAGATGTGCAGCTCTCCCATAATTACCTGTAAGTACAGGAGACTCTGTTGATGTAAAAAATACATTGTGAGCCAAATATGCAGGCTGATATGAAGTTGAACAAGTGGTATTTTCACACATTGCTTTCCTAGCTCTGAGCAGCCCTCTCAGTGCAAGGTGTTATTCTACCTCCCGTGATTACTGCGTTCATACAATGAGTAAATACACAACCTTTATTTTTGGTAACAGAAGAAACAATATGCCTCCTAATATTTGATAATGCATACAGCCCTAATGGTTATTGAAAAATAGCCAAAGGATGACTTAGAAGGGAACTACATACATATTTCATTTTTCTTCCACTTGACAGAATGTGAGGCTATTGTGATAAGTTCTACCCCTCGTGTAAAACCAGGGCAAGTAAGAAGAGATTCAGGACAAATATGCTGGCATAGTTTAACATAGTGTCAATCTAGAAGGGAAGCTGTTGATCCTCTGATCATTGCTAGAATATAGTGTAATGGTTCCTTTGACACCTTTGTCTTTTATTTCATCAGCATGTAGTACATGACATTTTGTACTTGTGAAAGGTGCTGAACTGACAGGCCTTGAGACTGAAGTCTTCTCTTTGTACACATATCAGACGATACATAGACAAACACAACATCCCCTCTCTGTCTCTTTCTCTCTTTCCTATGCTTCAACTGCTTTCTTTCTGCTGCTGCTTTCTTATATGATCACCATTTGAAATGAAAAGATAGTCCAATCTCTACTACAATTCAGTAGTTACTGCCTGTTATAAATGTTACCAGGAAGGCTGCTAGTTCTGTAGTCCTGTCCTGTAGTCCTGCGCCTTTTTTTTTTTGGTGTGTGTGTGAAATGTGAAATGGACACCTATTTCCATGAATATAAATAATTCCAGCTCATTTCATGTGGGTCACAAACCAACCATTAGGCTGTAATATCTTTAGGTTACCAGTGACCTGAACCAGGCTTGATCTGGTAACCTATAGCAGAGGTGAAATGCTCCATATCCTATTTCCATTCCTGCTTATATATGAATTTGTTCAATATAAGGTTAATCATGCATATAAGTAATTTTTTTTTTCTCTGAAATGCACAGTAGATCTGTGGTTTTGTCCTTACTGTTTGGAGCAGACAAAGGGGATTCTAAATGTGTAAAGAAGAAATTATAGTGTTCACAGTATCAGTGAATGCACAGTGAAATTATTATGTTTCATAATATTAGTGAAATTTGTCTTTTTATTCACATAGCATAGAATTCCCAATGGGAATATTGGAACCACCATGCAGATCAGAGAGAATGATTTTGTCTGTAGTACGGAGTTCTAATGGTTTTACCATTCTTGCACTTGGAGGAGAAAGGGATGAGGGGGAAGGAGCTATTGTCTACTCTCCTACTTGAATAATGTGACCACTTATAGCAAAAGAAAATATGAAACAATCCATATTCAGGACCAACAGCGTGCAGACTTTAACTTCAAAATGCACAACTATTTTCTGTGGTTGGCATCACCCCAAAGTATTCAAGAGTTATCAACAGTTATTTTATATTTGTTTATCATCTCGATAAAAATAAAATAATCTAAGAACTTAAAAAAGAAGAAAAAAAAAAGTAGAAATAAAAAGCTATAACTTTCAGGATATTTCCATCAAGCTGCAGTGTAGGATGATGGTGGTGCAAGAAAAAGTTCAAAATACTCAGGGAGGTATTTTTCTGAGCAAAACTTTGAGTAATGTCTATACTTAGATATTTTTGATACTATAATTAGTAAAATCTAGACCCAATGCATGATTGCATGTAGAAGCTACATTAATATACAGCTTCATATGATTTCTTTTTCCAACATTTTGAATCTTGTTGTGTGTTTCTTGGTGTGCAGAAATTATTTTATTTTCTTCTGTTCTTAAAACGTTTGCTGTGTACTTAAGTCTTTGGTTATCTTTTACCAGATGTTGTTAACTATTTTATGTCTTCAAAGACTATGTCAAGAGAATACCCTTGATGAGTAAATTATTAACACTTTGGTAGATTATATAAGAAAATCAGTAATATAAAGGAAAAAAGTATAAAAGTTTGTTTACAAGTGACAAAAAAAGCAAGCTTTTTAAATAATCTCTATATGTACAGTATGGGATGAGTTTTGTTGTTTTTTTTTTTTTTTTTTTAGTATTAGCATCATATTCCTATTCTACTTACTCATACAAGGTATCATATGAAAATAGACTTAAATTATTTTTGTCAGGACTGGCTTTGCATTAAGGATTTGTTTAGTGATTAAGAGCAAAAACAGCCCCTATCATTTTTCACACTTGCTTTTACTCATACTGTCAGATTTATCTAAGCTAGATCAACTAAATTTTCCCTGAAAGATGGAGAACATTTCCGGCCTCACTCAGTCACAGTCCAGAAGGAATTCAGTTATTTCAAGAAGTCTCATTACACAAGATCCTTCTATTGCCTCTTGTTATTTATCTTTCAGTACTATCACCTTTTGCTACCCTTTCTTCTTTCTTAATTCAAATTAATAAAGTCCTGCAGTGAATGATTCTTCAGTTCCTTTGAAATTTCTTTTGAAAGAGTGAGAAGTCCTCAAAAATCACAATACTCATAAAATGGTTGAGGGGAAAAAAACCCTTTATTCTTTCCTCTAGACTTCAGCGACACTATGAAGTTTCACATAATTTGCAGACTGCATCTCATAAAATACTGGCAAAATTTATTCAATTCAAATTAAATAGATGTAGCACAGAGTAATCTTTCTCTATTAAATATGTCACTTTTTGCAATTGTTTCTTAATATCCCTCACAGCTTCCATCTAAGATTAGCACTTTCTTTGCTGCCACAGTTTTACTAACCTACTGAATTATTCACTGAAGCATAACCTTCAGATATCAGGTTAGAAAGACCTTGATTATGGCAGGAAGTGAACTGTATAAAACATTTTTCTTTAAAAGAAAATTTCTCAGTATAGAAAAGTCTGAAATGAGATAAGTATTAAATGTGTGTAAAAATTAAGTTCATAATTGATAGGAATTTAGTCAACTGTGACATTCCTGTATTTTGTTTATAATAATGTACAATAACATTCTAGATACCATTTAATAATGTAAAAACGTGCATTTTCATGGTACTTATTTAAACTTAAAGTACAAGCTAGGATATCCATTTTGGTCTTAGCTATAAAGTAGAGCTGTGGAATCTCTCATACAGGTTTAACATACTGGACAAAGAATATTTACATCCAATTCCTGATTTTGTCCCATTTGCTGCAAATTACTTTTAAGGGGCTCTCAGCTCTGGAAACCATGGTGACAGAGTGGAAGGCTTCCCTACAGCAAACCGCTGTTATTGACCATTACTTTGTGCCAATCCACTGTTGACAGGTCATTTGAACACCTACCAAGGAGACAACAGCTTCAGGAACACTTCCTTTGCGAGTATTGAAATACAAACTTGCCGCTCTGCTGTCTGCTTCTCATGACCTGTCCAGCGACACCCCAGATCTGAAATGCAATTGTGAAGTTTAACAGGCTTTCATGCCCTCACTTTTTGAGGCACTATGATAGCAAAATGTCAGGGGAAACAACATTCTACAAATTATTTTGCTAGTCTTGCGTACGAATTTTCATAAGGACTTGACCTAGAATAGGAAGAAGATTTGTTTTCCTAACATGGGTGATAGATAACTGCATAATTATGCAACTGATTCTGCTAATATTATCAGCCTTGTGTTACTTTCCCAGATGTCAGAGAAGTGGCACAGAAGGGGAAAACAGGTGGTAAGATTGTGGGATTTTGCACATTAGTGCAGTTCATAACAGAATTTTCTATGTAGATTTGTTGAACATAGAATTATAGCACAAAATATGTTGCAGAAGAATTTAACATTTTCAGTGGTTTGGGGAAATTTTCTGCTGTGCAATTAAACGTTCAGTTCCCAAGACCTGTTTAAACTTCTTTCTTATTCTTTTCTGTCTCTATTTCTCAGTGATGTTTGTGGCTTACAAGGCTTTAAGAGCATGTAAGGGTGTCACTTATGGGTAGCTAAACTTGCATTAAATGATTATGTGAATTCACAAGTCAAATATAATTCTAAAAGAAATAGAAGTAATGTAAAAGAAAATATAAGTTGTAATTATTATTTTCAGTAATTTATATATACATGGCATTTCAAAGATCCTTTAAACAACAAGAAGCATTTGAAAGCTGTGTGGGATATCATCCAAACTGTGTTCCTGTTGTGAATATATAGATGATTTTTTTTCTCATATTTTAAAATATGCTATGCACACATGTATCATAAAGATACATGCATTCATATATCCTGGTATGCATTTATCTGATAATTCTACTCTATATTTATTCTGTTTTTATTAAAGAAGTATGCCTTTGACTGTCTGCAGCTAAGGCATTTGAATTGCACACCAAAATAAATGCGAGAGAATTAAACTTCTCATATGGGAAAGAGGCTAAAATGTGTCCTTAGGAAAAGAGATCATTTTGGACTTAGAAATATATGTTAGAAGTCACTTGGTGTACACCGTTCATTTCAGTTTAGCTGTATCCAGTGAAGCTGCCTGAGAGTTGCCTACAGAGTATTCACAACTTTTTAGTTTCTGCATTTTTGTCTTTTAGTAATGTTTGCTAGAATTCTTGTCAGGCTTAAAATAATTGGAAGTGAAGTGAATTACAATATCAGCACTGAAAAAGGAAGTTATAAAATCAAAAAAAAAAAAAAAAGATTGTAGTAGTGGTTTTCCTAATAAAATAAACAAAATATACATCTCTTTATGTGCCTGGAAACTGTGTGATAATCTGAAACTCTGATTAAAAGGAATGCTATTAAACTGATATATATATATTTTACCCAGTGAATAGAATTGCCATCAGACTAGAAGAAAGTTTGTGTAATCTGAGGCAAACTAGCTTTGTTTGATTGTTACCATACCTATATCATGGGAATATTTTGAAGAGGAAGCTGTTTATTAGTATGTAGAAAATTCAAATTTAATGGAGTGGTAGGAGAACCCAAAAAATATCATGGAACATAAATACTCTTGCTCAATTGTTTCTGAATTTTATTTTATTTTTTTAATTTTCTGATTTTGCATATACATTTTCACAGAATTCTGTAGATTTGGAATCAATAGAAAAAATACATGGTGAAAAATTAAAAAAAAGTATTAGATCAAAACATGTTTTTCATATCAGGACTTTGTGTAATTGATGGATAAGCATGGACTTTGAATGTTACACTTTTTTTCAGATTTGTAAGCATTTGGGAGGTTAATAGTAGACATATGTTACAGTGGTTGCCAATAGCAACCCCTGGGAATCGGGTTGGGTTCAAACAGACATTCAACCCCACTTGTCCCCACTCATTATTTCCAAAAGCTAGCCGTGCAGATTGTTTTGGGGGATGACGTTTTACATGTGTGTCTAGCAGTCTCTTCTGTATGTATTTATCTAAACATTTATATTGCTTCCATCACCACATTACACAAGTGTGAATGAATCTTGGCTGACAACATAGCTGTGAGGAATGGAGAGGGAGTATTATCTTTCCCATTTAACACAGAGAGAAAACTATGAATTTAAGACTTACTGAAAGTTCCAAAGAAAATAGGTATCACTGCTGGATATTGCTGCCGAAGTGTCAGAGTCTTTATCTGCTTTCTAATTTTTTTCCTGTGTCTGTGCAGAAACATACTTGAGTTTTCTGTGCCAGTGGTTCTTTTCATTTGTTGGGCTGATAGGTTGGCTCTTGGAAAGATCGACAGGATTCCTAGCTTTATTACAACAACTTTTGCATGGTGTAGTTTGGGTTTTTAAATGTATACGCATATGTCCATATCTGCAGACATGTATGTTCTTGCAGTCCTTAAATATTGTCATCAATTATGCATATACAAATAGTTTTTAATTTTATTTTCTGTAAATTGCCTATACTCAAGCTATTTGGGATCTATCCATAGTTACATAGTGGAAGCGTTTTCAATATATGTCTGTTTTTTCTACTTTAACAGCTGACGGAGACACCCTCCAGTTACAATAGGACTGGGAGAGAGCTTGTGAAGCCACGCCCCAAGACAGATAAACTGCTTCTAGAGAGATCTAAAATATTATTCAAATACTCTTTCAGAAACTGCTAAGTAGCTTGTAGAAAAAAGAAACCTCTGAACCATGCTTTGAGTCCACTCTTAGCAGACTTCAGTATGTTGGACATAGTATATACACCTACCCTCTTCTGTCAGGCCACCGCTCCTCTGAAGCTTGAGTCTGTCACTATGTTGTGTGGTAGACAGCAAGAAAAAAAAGGTAAGACTTCACACAACTCTGCTGATGGTAGTTTCCAAATCTTCTACCATGCTTTGTTAGGGGTAATACACAGTCTTTGCTAAAACATTTGAAATCAGCAGTACAGTGTAGTGCTGATTGACGCATGTATCCATCACACCTTCTTACATTTCCTTTTGATGTCTTGCACTTTAAAGACTTGTTCCTCCAAGTGCACTGTTAAGCCTGTTGGACAATCACATGGAAAAGTGATTCTTAGAAGTAATGAAAAGTATAGAAAAATAGTTATGCTACTTGCAGTTGTGTAGCAAGATCGCTTTTCCTTAGTGTCCAAATGTCTGCTGAGACTAAGGTGGATACAATAGCTGAGCAGAGATATAGTCAAGCTGCCCCCTTGAAAGTACCAATAGGTACATTCTGAACCATTGGTGATTCTGGTACCTGTCCATCAGTTGTAAACTTGGTTGGGGTCATTTTGTTAGTATATTATAAATATGGTGGGGGGGTTGTGTGTGTGGATGTCTCTAATGCAAACCAATGTATTATTACACCGAATGCACTTTGATGGGGTCAGTAAGGAGTATTGCCCACTGCAAGCTTGATTGTCATATGTATGCCCAAATGACACACATTAAGGGAGGCAGTCTCTCCATTCTCCTAAGCAAGGTAAGGTGTGAAGTGAACACTCTGCTCTCAGGCATGAGCTGCTATTAGCATCCATCTCCTGCTCCCTTCCACCCTTTACTATCATGGCTAATATACTTACATTGCACCTAAGTGCTCATGTTAACAGGCTGAGAGGACCCTACCGGAGATCAGAGGACTACTGTGCATGTATTTCACGGAATCATAGAATGGCTTGGGTTGGAAGGGATTTTACAGATCATCAAATTCCAACCCCCCTACCATGGACAGGGTCTCTTCCCACTAGATCAGATTGCTCCCATCCAAGTCCCATCCAACCTGGCCTTGAACATTTCCAGGGACTGGGCATCCAAATCCTCTCAAGACAACCTGTTCCAGTGCCTCACCACCCTACTTCATTGAGTTCTGCTGAAAGGAAAGAAACTGGTGAGTCTATCTCAGACACATGAAGTGCCAATAACCAGGAAAGAAAGGGGGAAGGGAAAGGTCACAAAGAAGGCTGAGGAGAACTTTAAAGAATGGAATAAGAATGGAGGGAATGCATTTAAAGATTGCAAAACAAAACAAAACAAACAAAGCAACAACAACAGCAAAAGCAAACAAAACCCAAAACAAAACAAACAACAACAACAACAAAAACACAAGGGAAGAGATGGAAGGAGATTCGTTATTTACAAATGGGAGTGAAAAATTAATTTGGAAGGAAAACAAAACAAAGGGAGGAAGCTAGTAGGAAAGGAGGGGGAGAAAGCAGGAGAAAGGACTGGAGGAAGAACAAAAGAAAGAACAAAGGCACAAAACCCTGCTCATGTTGCAGTTATTGTATTTTGGACATAAATATTTGCAGGTGGTTACAGTAGTAATTTTCCCACTTCTCCTTCCCTCTTCCCTTTTTGAACTAACTCACAAATCAGTAGAATCTTCAAAACAAATGAACTCTTAAAAAAGTGAGTTGTGTCTAAAACCACCACAGTCACTCTGCAACATCGACATCACTATAATGATGTCTTCCTGTTTTTCAGTGCTGCAAGGTATACTGAACTGGACTGTCATTGTATTACACTAAACTTGAAGCAGCCCTTCTTTAAAACAAATGAAAAAATGAATATAACTTTATCCGTGGGCTTCATCAACATATTCTGGACTTGTTGCTCTTCCTGTATTTAGTTGCATTTCAGTATTTTCTTAGCACATTTAGACACAGTTTAATCGCCGTGCATATTAATAGTAGTTTACAAGTGTGAAATGTTTTGGGAAACTTGCCTCATTTAAGTCACTGTGATGACTCTCCCGGCCTACAGGAGGGTCAAATTGTCCTCTTTCCGTGCCTTCTGGGTGCATTGCAGATGCTGCTTGTTTTTGCTGTGGAGCTTCCATGGGAAAAACAGAAAACATTTGCAAGTGTGTACCTCATGCATTTTTAGCACTGCTGTGATAATCTCTGCCTGTTGTTGTGCTGTGCTCTATGTGTGGCAGTGGCAGTTATACCTGCCCACTTTTGTGTGCCATTAGTTGTCACTGTGCTCTCGCATCTGCGTCGACACTTCTTCACTGGCAGCGGCTCTGGAACCATGTCTGGGCCTCATAAATCCTGGCAGCAAGCACACAGCAAAACCTTAGTAACAAAGCAGAAGAATGACAATTAATGACGGATGAATTCTTGAGAAGTAGGAGGAACATGCTCTGGTTGTGCAGAAGTCTGCATTTCAAGGCTTTTGAGCACAAGGCAAAATGATTTTACAATCCGTGCTACAGATGCAGCACCCCCTCGGTCCGGCCGAGCTATGCTGTACAGGAGCTCAAAGCCTGCATTAATATCCGTTATTTGCAGAGCCTCTCGACTTCGGTGAGGGCTTGTTCTCATCATGTAGGGACGTCACTGGATGATTGAGGCACTAGCACTTTGAAACGGACTTTAATCGTGTGATCAGTTTATAAATTAGATTTTACACAGTGTGAGTGTGGGTGACAGGACTGGCACCTTTGGCTTCAGAGGGACTGCTCACCTCGGTAAGGTTTTACATGATCAGGACTTTAAATTTAAGAATAAACACTTTATTTTCTCCCAGTTATACAATAAGAGTTAATCTTTCCAAATTATTCTGAGTCCTGCAAATGCTAAAAATATATTTTTCTTTAATGTCCAGAATTTTTATTTACAGAAGGCATTAAACAGAGGGAATGACAGTGTAAGGATAGGTGGACTTAATGGGTTAAAAACTGTGTAAATGTTACTCTAGTTAAATTACAGCTTGTTGTTCAGATGAATACTCTCCACTTCTCATATAGCTTTAAATTATGGACAAATGCTTGCAATTGTGAACTACCTACATTGTGGCTGCCTGTTCCCAGGCTTCATCAACCCTAGCTGTCCAATGGGATTACTGTAAGCTTTCACGGCAGTCTGCCAGCCACTGATCAGAAATTCATATCCCTGGATGTTAGATTGCTCTCTTTATTCCATCCTTGTGATGGCTGTGATTGCTGTCATGGTGTTAGGTTAGAAATTAGCATTTTGTGGCCCAAATTTTGCCATCCAGAACATAATCAGAAAAGAGAGAGAGAGGGGGGGAAAAAATCAAAGAATAGTAATTTCATCTGTCAAGGAAGGGAAATGCAGTGTTACCATGATACAGATGTCTATGAAACTTAGGTCACGAAATGTTGTGGTATTTATGGTCCTATTTGGTGAATGCTTAGGCAGGTGGTGCTTTTCTGTTATCGCAGACCTCTGTTCATAGATTAATGCTTTTCCTCTGATAAAAATAAAATAAAATAAAATAAAATAAAATAAAATAAAATAAAATATAAAATAAAATAAAATCTATTGGAGAAACTATAGGTGGGCTTCAGAAACTCTTAAATTAAAAAAAACAAGGATCTCTAGCAGATACTTTCAGGGACATGCTGAATTAATCACAAGAGGCTGGTTAGCAGGAGGTCAGAGAGAGACTTCTTAGCATCATTTTGGGTCATATGTCTAGAGGCGATGGCAGTATGTATGTGCTGTATTGTAATATCCCCTTTCTAGTTTTCTTGTCTGAGTCAGAAAAGGATGAACACATATTGTATAGGGCTCTTGAAGAGAAAGAGAAACACTGGTAAATATTACTAGTTTTGAGGGTTGTTTTTTTTTTTTTTTGTTGTTGTTCATTTGTTTTTCCTGTTCTGAGTTGTATTTCACTAGATCATGAAAATACATTATTGTTTTTCACCAGTTTTGTGTTTTCCACCAGTATTCAGCACTCCTTGTATTTTATTTTCTTAGTGTTTTTTCTGATGATACAAAGGTGGTGATTAAATATCACAGTAGTAGTCACTGATAGATTTAATGAACATTTATTATTTCTCTAAACAAAGATTTTTCTATTAATCTGTTTCAAAACAATTCATCAGGGTTTATTACATAAAATTATGGAAAACAACTGTTTGAAATTTATTATAGAGATATTGCTAGGTCCTTAAAGGTAGCCTGTTATTCTTTTTAGGCAACTCACAGACACGCTAATTTTTCCTGTCGTTAGCACTGAACAAGCTGGAAGGATTCTGACATACGAGGTGCACAGATTCTGTTAGGAGCCTTGATTTTTATCCACCCAAGCTTATCCATCATCTTTAATCATGCAAAAAGCAGGATTACTTAATCATTTCATTTTATTGAAAAGAAAAAGAAAGATTTACATTAAAATGATGGCATGCAAGAAAAAAAAATAAATTGAAAAAGATTATGAAGAAAATGTAATGTAAAGACTAAAGCTCCATTGGTTTTGTGATGCTCATTTAAAGCAATGATCTAGTAAAGCCAAGATATAAAAGTAATGATGATGTTAGCTGTTGAGGTATTACCATCATATCTTTGCATTTTAACTTATATTCTAGCATGGTATATGTAGTCAATTACAGTAGGTAACTAATGAAGATACTGATTTTCACCTATGCTGTATTTATTCCTTACATTAAGTTGTACCTTTGTCTGAACTAAGTGTGTTTTACAACACAAATGCTAAAATGTAAGGCATACTGGTATTTTCACAGCCATTTTAGTATGCATGTGCCTATTTGTTATATGTGCCTATGTCTTCCTATATAGGATTGGCCAGAATTATACTGAGTTTTAGCCCATCTACAGAAAGTATTGATTTAATGCAGTTGTGAATTGTTTTTTGGAAATAAAATTAACAAATTATTCATCAGTAGGTTCTGTATCTTCTGGATTTTAAACATTGAATATTATTCCCTACCAGTTGTAGCTATCATACACTTGATTTTATATACTCTCTCTATATTTTTGTTCTCTTTATCTATTTTTAATATTCTTAATAAAATAAGATTTTTTTTCTTACATAATTATAATCTAACATAATAATCTTACTTTTTTTTTTTTTTCTTACATAATCTTTGTTTTAGGTATATCACAATTTAGGTGATAAAAGGAGTAGGGAAAATATACCTGCAGACTTCTGATGTCATGAAACATTTGTTTAGAAAACATATTATAGTTTCAGAAAGAAAGTTAGTAAAAGGAGAAAATGAGGAGATGTTTTCTTCTTTGAATATATACAACAAGTGGTGTATTTTAACAACCTATATTAAAAGTACCAGACTTTTGGGTCTTAGTCTGATATTCACATAAAATGGTGCATTATACAAGTAATTACATTACAAATCAATGTTTACCAATTAGATCATTAATAATTCATTCTACTGTACTATGTTGAGTGAATTTAAGGTTGAATACTCTGTTGCCAAATTGTTTTTGGTATGCTAACGTTTAATGAAATCTGAAAAATGTCCAACTTTTTCTGTTTCTCAATACATAACATTTCTAAGTGTTGAATAATCATTTTATTTAAACAGGGGAAAAAAAGGAGAAAAAGTCCCTTTTTTTTTTTTTATTTTCTTTCATCTTTACATCAGTACGAGAATCTAGTATTGTTATTGGAGGTGAGAGTGTATAAGTAGGAAATAAACCAATGAAGATAAAAATAGGTATATAGCTGTTTATTTGAATTCAATAGTTTTTGAACCATATTGTGGCATTAGCCCTGCTTGGTTGTAGAGCTGACTGTTTTGATAGGTAAACTTTTAGTAGCAGGGAAATGGTTAATAATGTCAGGAAAAAAACATATAAGTGAGGAAAAAAACACAAGAAAAAATATTGCTTATATGTTGTTTCTAAATTCTTTTTTTTTAGAAAGTATCCATTTATTATTATAGAAAAATAGTAAGTAGAAAAGAAATTTAGCCTTCCTGTATCTTTCTTTATACACTTCCTTATGTTACTGTAAAAACCCTAAAACTCTGTGCTACAACAGAAATGTTAAATACTTTGAGAATTAAGTAAATGCAGTAATGCATTATTATTATTATTATTATTTTAAATATTTTCTATTCCTCCTGAATGCATACATTTCTCTGATAATGTCAGAAATATTAAAAATCTTACAGAACTTGTGGGACTTATATTTTAATATAGTTTGAACTTCAATGTTCTGTGTTGTGACTGAATATTTTTAGGCAGAAAAACTATGGCTTTGTAAAGGGATATTGTAGTACATACAGCTACTTCTCGGTAGTGATAAAGTAAAGTCAACTTATTTTACAGTCACAGCCTGAGTAATACACTGAGAGGTCTGTCAACAACAAATTTTCTTCTAGAATAACTAACTAATCTTTATCACTGTAAATGAACTTAGATTGTACTTATGAGATACAAGGTTATATAACTGGTGTTATTTTACATTAACCTGTTATCTTCCCGACTGATACATATGACTTTGTTACTCGGTACCTGTTTTTCAGTATTTCTTTTAAAGAAAATGAAATAATTTCATTTTTATTATTTATTTATTTATTTTTGTTGTTGTTATTTTTCAGGCTAGCTGAGTTTTATTCTGATGGTATGATTCTTGTTCAGAGTTGGAATTAGTGATCCTTTGATGGTTGGCTGAAATTGAATTATTTACTGAAAAGAAGCATACCTATACCACTCATTACCATGCTTTTATATCTGTCTCTTTGAAAGAACTGCAGGTGTAGATTTATAATTTGGGTGACCTGACCTCTTACAAAATGTTAGCAAAAATCACTTTACTTTGGATGACATTAGACATATTTTATCTGACCAATAACTTGGAATTTGAAATAGTTGGCCTACAATAGCCTAAATAATCTTCTTTTGTTCCTTTTTTGGAAGGATCTTATATTTTTTATGCTTTTTTTTTTCTTTTTTAGTATTTTATAGAAATTTACTTTCATAGATATTGAAATACTCTTTTGTTAAATTTCCATTAATTTTTGGAAATTATAACCATAATACTGAAGACAGACATTTATTATTAGTTAACCATTCTCGAATATGAAAATCTGAGCCGTTTATTAGAAATAATGAAAGCGTAGTAGACAAAACAGCAAAGACAAGTGACAAAAAACTGCAACAGAATTTAGTTACTATATCGTTTAAACAATAGGTGGCAGTGTTACCTAAACACTTTGCTTTGAACTGGAAAAGAATGAAAATACTTAAGAGGAACAGGACATTTGTTTTACTTGAACTTAATTGCACATTTGTACAGACAAATTTTACATTGTTGAAGATGTTTTAAAGAAGATTTCTTAAAAAAAAAAAAAACTTTAAATTCAGCATCCATCATCTCTTAAATGACCTACATTTTTGTATTATATGATTTATTAATTACGAGATATTACTGGAATCTGAAATATTCAACTTATGTCTGAAAAATAACATTTTTTCTATGACATACAGTGTTTGAAAATGTCATCTATTTTAACAACATTGCATATTTATAGTAGTAAACACCAAGCATAGTATTAGAAAGTAGATTACAGAAATTACTTTTCTGGTTTGTTACAAATTTGCAGATATAGGACCCATTTAATAAAGCTTATAGCACGTAGTGCTTTGGTAGAGATTGTAGAATAAACTTTCAGAATTCTTTTAATAAGTACAGCACCATATTACAGAATATACCTGCACTAATCTACAAATACTGTCTCCTTCTTTGTATACAAGTAGGTACTCCTTTCCACACCTTCTAAAAAGCATGCATTAACCAAAAAGGGCTGGCATTGCATAGAAAAATTGATGCATTAATACACTTTTCTAAACTGAGTATGCCAGTTCACTTAGATGTAAAATGGCTCACAAAACGCAGCACTGTGCATTAAAATCAGAAACAATTATTTAAGCCATTTTGGTCCTTTGAGTGTTACTTATGTATATTTAATCATATAATAATTAAAATACCATACTGACCAATGAAGCAGCCATATTCCATACCATGTGTTCTACCTCTAGGATATAGCTTTCATATAGTACCAGTTCCAAGAGATGTATTCATCATTGTGTGATAGAAACACTATGCTGTACTTTTTGCAGTTTGACGAGGGAAAAAAAAAAAAAAACAAAAAGGGAAAAAAAAAAAGAAAAAAAGAAAAAGACTTGTTATAGCAGGTAACCTTAGTTTAATAATTAAATTTTAATTATTTATTACTTTACATCTGTTGATTTTTAATCTAAAATTAGGATGTTGCTTGTAAGAAGGAGAAAGGTAAATAACAATCATGCTAGTGAAAGAAGATAGTGATGGATAGGAGCAATGATGAAATCTGTCTGATAGGGTAGTTTTCTTCTACACCACCATTTCGTTGCTGCTCTGGGATTACAGCAAAATGGTGGCTACTTATATTTTTATGGAAAATGTAAATTTTATGGTAACCTTCCTATAGACTCCAAATTGCTTCTCCCTTCCATCCCTATTATATTGCCTTTTTTTTTTTTTTTTTTTAGAATAAGCACGTTGTTTGCTTTCTGATACTTACACTACTAGGAAAAAGGTAAATTCTCAGTTGCAAAATTATGTATTGTCAATACAGAATTTATTTACATATATAGACTTAAAACATAATCAAACATGAAAATCACGTTATCTTAACTACAGTGGATACAGCGCTAAATAATCATAAATAAATAAATAATATTTGGATCTTATTCTTGTTTTGTACAGCACAAAACTACTGTAGCTGACTACAAACATATTTATTTATTTATTTATTTATTTCAATAAAATTTTGTATTTATTTTCCAGGAGTTCTAATAAGAACTCAAGAAGGAGATGAGATAACATCCTAACACTTTGCTTTCTTGTTGTTTCTCTATTCCCAATAGTTGACGTGGCATGGAGTGACAACATTGTCTTGTAAAAGTTCCCCTTATCTACCTTCTTGGATAGGTGTAAGGTACTGAAACGGCACCTTCCTCAAACAGCCACACACTTTGTCACAGCTTACAGAAGGATGTTACTTGCGATAGTATTATTTTCCCAGGTAGCTACATTTATAGTTGAAAGAAACTAAAATTATTAACTACATGTGTTAGAGAGAATGCAGGCAAGCAAAAAACAAAGGGAAAAGAACAGAACCAAATTAAGAAAATTAACTGAAAGAAAGTAGAAGTAATATTATTAATATATTAATAAGTTTTTCTTATTTCTGCAATTACTCTATTATTGTTAAGTTGTATTATTCAAATATAAGGTATTTTAAATATGAATATCTCTAGATAAATAGATAGATAAGTATTTAAAATTAAATCCATATGACATTATGAATTTATAAATAATGTCTTTACCTAATTTTATGATATGCTTCATATAAGATACCTGAACTTTGAAGGTGCAATATTTTAAATAGCATTTATATGTTAAAAAAAAAAAAAAAATTCATCTTCCAGAGTCATTTGTACTCTTTATTTATCAGGTGAATGTAAGTGTAGTGATAAATTACTGAATTTAAAGCAAAACATAATAGATTAAAGGTACTGATACTATTTAGTTTTAAAGAAGTAGATTCAACAAGGAGCAAATTCTTTCTTTGAATGTTTATATATCTTATTGAATTTGACATTGTGGTGACTGTAATAACACAATCCACATAAGATTATGTTTTATTTCTAGAGAAACCTGTTACCTATAGTCAGAAGTGGTGAATGAATATTGAAATTTACATGAACATGAACACACTATCCTGGTTAGCAGATCATGCCAGTTAGAGACAGAAGAGGTACTATATTCCAAGCGTAACTTTTTTTAACTTCCACTTTGCCCTCTGCACTTTTACACAGGTGAATCAGTTGATAACCCTCAGAGTAAATGGTGAGTCAGAGTTATATAAAAACAATAGTGCTCTGAATCTTTTCTGATGGCTGGATAAATTTAAGCTTCAAATATTAATTGGGGGTGGGGGAATTATTTTGTTCTGAAATGCTCAAACATATTTGAATAGATTTTAAATGTAGAAATTATAATGACATAAATGTTTCTATGATGCAATCATAAATTTGTAGTTACAATTTGTTTTATTACTCCAGTTTCTTAACTATAGCCTGAAAGTTGGAAAAAAAATATGGATGATCTGGTTAGAAAGTCCTTCTATTTTTTACCTAGAAAACTTTAGACTGATCTCAAATTACACTACCTGATTTAAAATTGGATTGATTCTTTTTCCCTTTGTAACTTGTTCATTTTAACTACATATTTATGTGCAAAGTTCATGGTACTTTGAAGTTTTCTGTTAAATAAAAAAATACTCAGGAAGATCTGAAAATTAACTGTTGTCCCTGTAGCTTGGGACTACAAAATTTCAACTAATTTTACATGTTTAAAATAAGTCACACACACAATAGTTTTATTTTAATAATAATAATAATAAAATCTTAAAGCCCTCCTTATCAATCTGTGTATTAATCTTTTAGTAATATTAATCACACTGTAGCATAATTTTGCATGTTAAAATTTGTTATTTAAAACTACTAAAAAATAACAAATATTACTGTAACATCTTATGTGTTGCTAGTTTAGAGAGGAGCTCTGTAGTCATTTGTTTTTAAGATTCTCTGGTGCATACAGAAATACAGTTTTTGATTCTTAAAAAATGGAGGTATAGCACTGCAAACACATAGTGAGAAGTTTTAGTATAAGCATTTCAACTTGCATACTAGGAAAAAGAAAGTACTCAAAACACTAAACTTGTAGTGTTCTCATACTGAGCCAAAACAACATAAAAAGTAACCTGAATCATGTTTAAGCCTACAAAACTACAGATGTGAAGATGTTGGTTTGGTCTGGATCTGCCATAATTACTGTTGTGATCCCTGTTTTCATTGCAGATTAATGTGAAATGAGCTATATGCCAGCAGAGCAGTTTAAAAATAATAATTTGTAAAGGTTTATTGTATATTGTTATAAATCTGTGGGTTAAAATGAGACTTACTATTTAAGGAAAGAAAAAAATACATGTTAAACATGTTAAATTGTGAATTAGATATAACTTTTAAAAATTATTATAACAACATTTTAAAAAATTGTCATTTTCACATGCAATGATATTAAGTAATGTTTATTATTTTTATTAAAATAATCTGTTAATTATTTATTTTGAAATATTTGCTAGTGAATACATACATAAACTTTTAAAAGCATTTTACTGTGTTTGTATAAAAACAGTATTTTCATGTACATATTCAATTCCATTTTTCGTATGGATTACTGTAGTTGAGTTACCTACTGTTTCAACACAGACATTAAATATCTCAAAAGTTTTGTGCTGTCCAAACAGCATAGTCTAATCCTTTTTATTGAACAAATATTGATACCTAACAGGTATGCTATAACTTGCTTCATGCCTGCAAACTTGCTTTTAGCTTGATTTTTTTTTGATATGCTTAAAATAAATTTAAAACAGTGTCAAAATAAATTAAAAATAGAGTTTAAAATGCAAATGCATTAATGTCTCAATTATTTTCCGTTCAATAAACACTTTAATGTAGGATCCTGTAAACTGAAGATTTTTTAATTCTATTCTATATTGAATTTTCAGCCTTTTTATGTTTTGTTGTGACTGTGAGGCCTGTATATAAAAGTATTTAGCTTCTCTGTTTTCTTCTACCGTTAAACGGGTTTGATTAAAAATATAACAGCTTAACACCCACTCCCACACACCCCACCCCAATTTTTGAAGTGAAAATATTTGTTGTTTTCTTAATTTCAGTCAAGGAACAAATTAACACTAGCTAACTCCAATATAATAAAACACTCAGAACCACAAAACTAATGTTCATATTAAAACCAAACCAAAACAACACAACACAGTAGAACACTTTTTATTATTATTATTATTTCTTCTGATTCTGGCAAAGATAAAAGCTGAACAATTACATCTCAACATCTGGGAGTCTGATTTTCACTAGATTTGTCATTCAGAAAACTAAATTTACTTGTTTGCTTTCATAGAAATTAGAAGGCAGAATGGTAACCTAGTCTTCTGTTTGTACCAGTGCAGAATTGTTTCTACCCTGTATCTCTGGGAATGTTTTGGCCAGTTATTTTAAAATTGCTTAGCAGTGGGCGGTTCTTTGCTCTCCAGGGAGATTTTTCTATTGCTTAACTCACAGTCATTTTTTTTCTTTTTCCCTTACTGATATATTCCCTTTATTAATTTCCTCCCATTACTCCTAGTTATATGTCCTTTTACTATGCTAAATAATTCCTTTTATGCTAAATAATTCCTTTTTTTTTTTTTTTTCCATTTTTGAGTTATCACTGTAACATTGCTGTTCTCCTTTTTATGGAAACTGTCTCAAATTGGCAAGATCTAAAATATGCTGAGTTAAATCTGCTATAAAAGACTTTATTGACAATTACTATAACTTAAACACAGTACTGCTTTAATAAGCTCTGCTAAAACTGAAGTTTGAATAATTTTTGTTAGCTGAACCAATAAATCTATTAAAAGGAACCTTCTATTTTGAGCTGTCTTGTAGTGATGTAATAGGACCAAATGATTAAGCATAGCTTCGATAGACAAAATCCTCTGGGTCAAATTACCCTGTCTGCTGAGAAGCACAACAGGGTTAAAAGAAACACAGACACTGGACAAATGTTTCTAGTAAGAGGAGAAAAGTAATATAGTGCTGTCTCCTTTTTCCAGGGTTGGAGCTAATTTCAGCAGGCTCTCCTTAGCTCTCTGTGGGTTTTCCTGAAGACTGAAACCTGCTGATATCCCCTTCTAAAACGTTGCTTTCACTTATAGTCTGTAGGAATTGGGACTTGGTGATGCAAATTTAACCTTGTTCCTAAGCTTTTCTGTGCTTATTCCTACCATTGAAAAGAGCTGTACATTAACTGTATGTGTCTGCAACATGAGATGGACAGGGCAATGATAATGTAGGGTGGACACAAAAAAGCTCCTAGATCTTTAGTGAAGGAAACAGGTGTTCCTGTACATCAAATGGCACTTTGGGAAAATTTGGATGTTAAACTTAAGATAAACCACATCTAGTTTTCCAAACTGTCTTCTACCTCAGTTTCCTTTCCCTGGAAAGACCCATAAAATTAGTTGGAGAGTCTTTCACACCATCAGCCTGCCAAGGATTGAAAACCATAGTGATAATCTTGCACTGATGAATGCTACCACCATGGTTACAGTGAGGAGACTTGCTGCTGTTTGATGTTGTGTCTATAGCATTATTATCTATTCATTTGCATCATGTCCTTAGCAAGTTAATGGAAACTGAGGGCTCATTCCCTTTGACAAGCTAGGCATGTTTTAGGAGTACCTGTATAGGCGTAAAAGGGGGCTTGATTGGTTTTTGTTTTGTTTGTTTTTCCTTCAGTTGCTTAATTTTTTAAAACTTTGATTTCTGCTTCTCACAAGAGTGGGGCCTTGAAGTAAGTGTGTGTGCAAGTAAAACTTCTTTATTTTATTTGACTATCAAACTGATGAGAATTAGTACAAAGTCTTCAGTGTTGTAGTGATATCTGTCGTTGTTATATTACAGTTGGTGATCAGCGTTTGTTCCAACAAAAATTAAGATTGACGAATTTCACCTTATTTTGTAGAGTTTAAGACTCTTTTTAGAACATTTTGTCTTTTCTTGCAATATGATCTCTTACTGAGGATATCTGAAAAATAACAGATAATGTAGGAAAAAAATCCTGTAAGTAGTTGTAAATGTTTTGTTTCATAATTACATTTAAGACCTTCAGATTTATTAATTTATTATTTTTTAGTTATATACTAAAAATCTATTCCAAGATCCTTTGGAGCATGTAAAAGGCGCTCCAGTAAACAGGTCCCTGTGCCCTTGTTCTTCAAACTGCAGTGAAGCTGTTGAAAGGTTTGAGTGATGGTGCAATGCTTTAAATTAAATATAGATTTGGGGTTCTGTGCCTGCTGAGTTGAGTGCTGTAAACATTGGAGGACCAATCAAAACAAACATAAGTGACACAAGTGATCTTCATTGAATCATTTGACATTTCTCTCGACTTGTTTAGAAACAAATGTGTTTGTTTCCTTTGGTGGAATATTGTTTCTAGATTTAGTCTGAATTTTAATTTAAAGAGACCATATTACAAGATAAATAACATTATTTTACCTTGAGCAACTAGTTAAAAGAAATGCAGAACATAAAGCAAGGGAAGCATGGCATTCGTAGGCTCTGTTTTCTTGGTGTGAATAACTGTACTTCATTCCCGATCAACTGTTCTTTCAGTTTACAGTATCTTAATTCCATCGTGTGCAGTTTATGAGTAGAATTTCCAACATTAAATTGCTAGGGCAGAGAAGTGTTAGGTGCACGTGTGTGTGCATGTGTGCGTATGTGTATTCATTAGCGTTTGGGGTAGCAGGTGTTGAGAGCTCTTTTTCCTTGGTGTGAATACATTTTGCATTGGTGGAAGGCACTGAGAGATCTTACGCTGCAATGTTTTGTGAGAGGCAGCTTAACATTATGTTTATTTTACTGCTTCTCCAGAAGAAGACCAGGCAAACCAAGGCCCTTCTCTAGTGCTAACAGCTCCACAGTATTGCTCAGCTAAGTGTTGAAGAGGGCTTATATGCTGAAAGGATTTCAGGAAGAGGGCTATTATAGAAAAACAGAAACAAACAAAAAAGACCCCCAAACCTAAAAACATTTTAATTAGTTAGGAAACAGGGGCAAGAGGGTTAAAGCTTTGTCTGTCATACAGCTTTAATTTTTGAGTAGAGAAGACTTATTTGAAAGATTGGACTTGAGTTGGAAGAATAGATGATCACGGGCAAGTGTAAGGATATGATTTTCTCAGTTCTGTAGTTAAAGAGCTGGGAGGTGTAGCAGAGCAGCCTGTGTATGGGTATTTATTTATTGTTTTTTCCTTCTTGCTCCATGTAACAGCTTGATCTCTCCTTGATGAGTTGATCTGGTCGTCCCCTCTTTAGTCCTTTCAGAGACTTTTTACATCTGCAGTCATGTTCACGATTACAAATGTGGCTAGCTAGGGAGAATTTCCCTTTTCAACTGCAGCAGAAAAAAACGCTCCTTTGTAAAATGAGGTAAAACAAAGAATAGAACATTTCAACAACAATCGTTCTATTCTGCCGTATCATTCAAAACACAACATAAATAAATGGGGAAATAATGAACAATTCATACAGAGGTGACTTTAGGAGAGGGTAAAATAAAATGTTAAAAATAAACAAAACAAGCTATTGATGAGAGTTATACCTAGAGCAAAATGTATTACTTCCCTTTGAAGGGCAAAATCACACATCTAGAATATCTTGTACTGGCTAAGAAAAGAAAGACCAGTTAGTGGCCAGGAACACCCTGATGTCCTGTGCTACAAATTGAAAGTGAAGGTTACTTTCTTGTAGACTTTATCTTAAAGCAGTAAAACGGGTAGCTGCAGCTACAACTGAAAGTATTGATTTTGTAATTTCAGCAAATTAAGAACAAGACAGGAAACCTATTAAACCTTTCCACTGATTGCCAGGGCACTTTTTGGTGATGCTGGTGCTGACATTAAAATTGCATGCGCCTGTCTCTTTAAAGCCAAACATATACATTTTACAGAAGATAGTGCCAGTTAGCATGCTGAAAAAGGATCTTTATAAATCTGTGTAATTTCACATTTCAAGTGTGAAACTTTTGAAGCCTGATGACATGAATGTCAAGCAGCACATCTAAAATTTTCATAAATTATGGTTCATGTTAGATGTGCTTTTATTATATTTTAATAAATTAAAATTTTCACAAAGCCAGAAGATTTTTTATAATAATAGCAAAGATGGTAACGCTGGTAATAGCATTATCTGTCAGAACATTATGAGTAATGATTATGTAAAAATCTATGTAACAAAGGCTAACTGAAGAAATGATCAAATTATATTCTTTTGTATCTTGTATAAAACAAGTTATTTTATTACAGTAGAAAAAAATTCTCTTAAAACAATATTTAAATTACTTTTTAAAAATCAATTTAATTAAATTCATGTGAGTTACAATAGTTAAGATCACTTCATATGTTTCGTAAAGAATTGTTTTAAAGCTTTGCTTTAATATTACTAAATATAAATTAATATGTTGCATCTTTAACAAATGATATACTTCTAATAGCCATTAATGAGATAACTTTTCATTAGAAGTGGGGAAGGAAAAGGAAAATTACACCTGGACCCACTCTGAACACCCTATAAAGATGTAAGTTTCCAGTTTATCTGATTCATAAATATCTTGTTTCATCTGAGCAGGTATTTGGCATCTTTCCAGTGTGTAAACAAACATGAGTTTTACACACAGAAATCTAATTTACAGGCAAGCCATCATCTATATTTACTGTAGTAGCCAGCAATTTGTGATCTGCCTGCAATGGAAATGCACAGTGGTAGAGGAGGCAGTGAGAATGTAAATTTAAAAAGAGAGATTGGATTTTTAACAACAAAGGCAATCTTAGAGGGTGTGGAGGAACACTGCTAAGAGACTGTGAGCCAGAAGTGTCCATTGGAGTGAACTTCAGGAACTTGTAGTAGGTGTTTGCACCATCCTTAAACATACAAAGGGGAATGTGTAGCTAATGAAACAACAGAATAATGTATGAAAATGAATACCAGTTGTGAAAACATGTATCTGAAAATAAAGGTGAGGAATGGTGAAATAGATTTAACAGTAAGAAAGACCTGGAATAAGTAGAAGGACAGACTACAGAGAGGTACAGGACTTTGAACAAACAAACAAGCTAAATCAATCTTCTTATCTATTGAAGAAGTAATCCATCTGGGGAATTGTGGAGCTCCATAACCACCTGCCCCAAACCAGAAGTGCAGGCGATAACAGTGACTATAGCACATCTCTTCAGTTTACCATAAATATATGTGCATGACTATCTATACAGACCTATATCTTTTCCTTTTGTTTTCACAGAAGATATGCCAGGCTTTTTGATGCCAACCAAGCTAGATATGCAATGCATATTACAATTATATTAGGTAATACCTTTAACTCCAAAAAAGGGTTGGTATTTTATTGTAGTACACAGGCAGAAAATTGCACAAAGATATCCAGCTCCCCCACACACTTCATGGTCTGGGGCTTCACTGAACCTGGAGAAAAGAATATGAAGAGGATAAAAATGCAATAATAGTAAAGACAGGTGTCCATGTAAGTTATTCACAGTGGCCTAAATACTTACAGGTGTCTGCCAGGATAACCACTCCCAGATGGTGGTGATTTGAGGTAGGGAAGCAAAAGGTGATTTTAAGGAAGAATTTAAAGGAATAAAGATCAGTCTTTGCTAGAGAGATGGCACTTTATTTGGCACAGGATAGGCTCAATAACCTGAGCAGAAG
Source organism: Anser anser (assembly GCF_964211835.1). Classification (NCBI taxonomy): domain Eukaryota; kingdom Metazoa; phylum Chordata; class Aves; order Anseriformes; family Anatidae; genus Anser; species Anser anser. The sequence goes on along the minus strand of NC_139721.1, from coordinate 32,620,290 downwards.
CTTTAAATTATCTTGCTAGAGTTCCTTCTGGCCATTTGACAACACTGAGATTTTATTAAATCTAGTGTCGGTTTGAGCCTTCTGAATTTCTCTTTGATTTTTTTTTTTTTATCCCATTAAACATTGGGTTTCCTTTTCTCCATCATATGTATGTGCTAGCTGCCAATTTTATGTAGAAATATATTCCTTATATCGCCAGATTTGCGAGCAGTGGTGTTTCCACCTAAACTGCTGATATTTTGTTTGTTTTATTTTACTAATTTAATTTTATTAACTTGGTTTTGTTTTTAAATGGAATGTTCCAGTAAATGTTCCAGTTAGGTACTCAACAACGTCTTTGCCTCAGTCTTCACTGTCAGTCAGGCTTTCCAAGTCTTTTGTTTCTCTGAACTCGTAGATGGGGATTGGGGAAGTAAAGTCCCTCCAACTGTAAGCAAAGAGCAGGTTCAAGACCACCTGATGAAACTAAACAGGTACAAGTCTATGGAGCCTGATGACATGCATCTCAGGATCCTGAAGAAATTGGCTGATGGAATTGCCAATCCTCTCTCCATCATATTTGAAAAGTCCTGGCAGTCAGGCAAATTCTCTAGTGACTGGAAAAAAGAAACATCACTCCTATTTTAAAAAGGGTAGAAAAGAAGACACAGGGAAGTACAGACTGGTAAACCTCACCTCTGTGTCTGGCAAGATCATGGAAAAGATCCTCCTGGAAGTAATGTCAAAGCACATGCAAGACAAAGAGGTGATCTGAGACAGCCAGCATGGCTTCACAAAGGGCAAATCGTGCCTGACCAACCTGGTGGCCTTCTATTTTTGAGTGACTGTGTCGGTTGACAAGGGATGACTGACTGATGTTATCTACCTGAACTTCTGCAAGGCCTTTGACATGGTCCCACATGACATCCTGATCTCCAAATTGGAGGGGTATGTATTTGATAAGTGGACCATTCAGTGAGTAAGGTGTTGGCTTGAAGGTGGCACCCAGAGAGTGGTGGTCAATGGCTTTATATCCAGGTAGAGGTTGGTGACGAGTGGTGTCTCTCAGGGGTCTGTCCTGGCACTGTTACTTTTTAATATTTTGATCATTGACATAGACAGTGGGATTGGGGGCACCCTCAGCAAGTTTGCAGATGACACCAAGCTGAGTGGTGCAGCTGATACAATAGAAGGAAGGGATGCCATCCAAAGGGACCTGGACAAGCTTGAGAGGTGGGCCCATATGGACCTAATGAAGTTCAAGAACTCTAAGTGCAGGGTGCTGCACCTGAGTCAGGGCAATCCCAGACATGAGTACAGACTGCAAGAAGAACAAACTGGGATCAGCCCTGCTTGAGGGTTCTGGTGGATGAAAAGCTCAACATGATCCAGCAGTGCGTGCTTGCAGACCAGAAGGCCAAATGCATCCTGGGCTGCATCAAAAGAGGAGTGGCCAGTAGGTCGAGGGAGGGGATTATCCTCTTCTACTCTGCCCTTGTGAGGCCGCACTTGGAGTACTGGGTCTGGGTCTGGGGCTTCCAGCCCAAGAAGGATGTGGACCTGTGAGAGTGGTTCCAGAGTAGGGCCCCAAAAATGATCAGAGGTCTGGATCACCTCTCCTGTGAAGAAAGGCTGAGAGCTGGGGATGTTCAGCCTACGGAAGGGAAGGCTTTGAGGTGACCTCATTGCAGCTTTTCAGTGCTTAAAGGGAGTTTATAAAAAAGACGGAGAGAAACTTTTTGCTCAATCTGATAATGAAAGATGGATGCCCCATTCCTGGAGGTGTTCAAGACCATGTTGGACAAGGCCCTGGTCAACCTGATCTTGTGGGTGGTAACACAGCCTACGGCAGGGGATTGGAACTAGATAATCTTTAAGGTCCCTTCCAACCTGAGCTACAATTCTATGATTTAATGGAATATGTTTTATATGTTAATGTGCTTTTTTTTTTTTTTTTTTTTTTTGTGTGTGTATACATATATACATACGGGTGCAAAAATCCCCAACCTATTGGTTTCAGGAAGGTGGAAGAATCAAGAGTGAGTGAGTGGCAGAAGGTACACCCTAATATTGTTCAAGTTCTTCCTTTACTTGGTATAAAGTGAAGGTTAGAACCTCAGTCTTCTACATACAAGGAGAAGACCTTAAAAATCAGACTAAAATCCTAAAGAATATATATATATATATTTTTTTTTTCTTCAGTAGAAAAGGTGGATGGAGATATACACAAAAAAAACTAGTAAGCAGGTAAGGTAGGACTGTTGCTGGAACATCACACAATAACTGAACGTAGTCCAGTATACAGGCCTCCTACATTCCTGAGACGTGTCCACATCAAAAGCTCTTTTATGGATTCTGCAAAAGTAGATTTCCATATGAAACACTTAGAGAATCTGTGTTATGACCCATAACAGATAGCAGGGGAAAAAATATCGAATCTCCCAAAATGCTGCAGTATAGGAGAATCATGACCTGCACACCTTTTCTTTCCCACTGAGAATAATAGAAGGTTTTTCTTTGACACACACACAGACTTGTGCTCATGAATTCACACATGCACACTGGAAAACACTGATCTGTATTAAAACTTGATTTTTGCTTTGAAGCCTGTCCAACAATGCAAAACCAGAACTGTCCAAAGGCCACTTGAAACTGAACCAATTGGTGATGAAAAGTTTGGCAGAAACATGTTGAATATGTGGGAGGTAACTTTGGATACCAATGCCTCCCTTTCTAAGTGTGTTTCAAATGGCAAGTGCTAAATGCATTTGCATTGTCGAGATAGTGTAATGAACCACTGCTAGAATTGTGATTTAGGTGGAAAATGTGCCTACTGATGTTCTTGAAATAATAACATTAAACTCTCAAGAGCTGATTATCAGCAGACATACAGTGAAGATAATACATGTATCTGAGGGGTATGGAAGTTAATAAATATTAAGTTAATAGGACTCTGATAACCGGATTGTGCTAAATCAAATAGTAGAAAACACAGGATATGCTTGTAATTAGTGTCAATTCAAACTTAAGTTTCTACATATTTCTACTTGACTCACACAGAAATAGCACAAAAAAGCAAATTCCTATACTAGTAAACTAAATACAGAAATAATGAATGTAAATATCATCTTAAATAAACTGCTGAAATAAGTAAATCACTGCTCTTGGAAGGTATTGCCAAACTAGATAAACACAGATCTATACAAAATCTAATATATAAAACCTAACTAATAGTTTCTGTGCTAGAAATAGTGATATTTATTTATTTATTTTGCAGGCATCAAACCAGTATGGAATTAGAAATATTTTCTGTGAATAGTGTACACTATTCACATATAGTATATAAAAAGCACATATCCTTGTTTTTTCTTTTTTTTTCTTTTTTTTCCTCCAAGTGGGTAAGCAAACTGATAGGAAGCAAGAAGTGTTCTTTTATGAATTGACTTTTCCGCTGAAAAAACATTGAGTGTTAAATATTCTTTCATGACCTGAAAAATGGTTCTAAGGATAGCAGAAAGGAGAAATCTTTTGACGTTAAAAGGCTTTTTTTTATTTTTTCCCCTTCCACTGCTTTCCAAGAAGAAGAAAAAAAAATCGAGAAAAGAGAAATTACTCTTTCAGTTTATGGAATTCAGTTATATATGAAATTCGTAAAGGAATTTTGTGTTTATTTTCTTTATTCCCTTCAAATTTTCCTTATTGTTTACTGAATGTTTCTACTGGAGCAAATACATGAAAATAATGATTTTGTTTCATGATTGTTACTAATAAAGATATGGTTAAAGGCAGAGGTAGTAAATTTTTGTGTTGAATCAGACTTGGAAATAGTGAAGAAAATATCAGATGTTTTCCAGAAGGAATTAAGTGAAAATCAATACCTCTGCTTGTTAGTTCCCTAGCACTTGTTATCTTTTCTCTTTTCTCTAAGAAGTAGGAAATAGTTTGAATTTTGGTTTTGTTTATATCATAGAATGTTTGGATGTTCTGAACTTACTGAAATTGTTGTGCTTTTTAATGTTTTAGGTATTTTCCATACTTGTTTCTTCATCCTTCATATATTTTATTACTATTATTATATTTATTATTACTTGGGGACAGGCAGTTTATTGATCTTTTCTTTATATTTTCATAATATAAATTAGTTATGTTGAAAAAATTCCAGAAGTGATGTTTCTAAATTTTGTTGCCTGCTGATGTTCTCCCATATGAACTAGTACCATTTCCCTTTCCCTTTCCCTTTCCCTTTCTCTTTCCCTTTCCCTTTCCCTTTCCCTTTCCCTTTCCCTTTCCCTTTCCCTTTCCCTTTCCCTTTCCCTTTCCCTTTCCCTTTCCCTTTCCCTTTCCCTTACCCTTACCCTTACCCTTTCCCTTTCCCTTTCCCTTTCCCTTTCCCTTACCCTTACCTTTACCCTTACCCTTACCCTTACCCTTACCCTTACCCTTACCCTTACCCTTACCCTTACCCTTTTCCTTCCCTATTTTTCCCCAACTACTTTTCAGATATCATAGGTAGATCTAATTAATTTAGTGCTCTTGAGCCTCTTTTTCTACATCTTTTCTTCATTAGAGAGTGCTTCAAAGATTGGGAAATAAGGAGTCTGTTGGTCACAGTGCACTTGCATATGCACTCAGCAGGCATAAGCATTTTTCCATTTTCTGTTAATTAAGATCTACTTCCTAAACCATCAATGTTTTGCTTTGGATGTCTGCTGACATTGCTCTTTGATACAAGGTCCTCCACTTCAGTTCTAGTTTTCCTGGCAAATGCCTCTCAGAAATAAGGATCATATTTTCCCACTGCTCTCACACTTTTTTTTTCTTTTTTTTTTCTTTTTTTTTTCTTTTTTTTCTTTTTTTTTTTCTTTTTTCTTTTTTTTCTATTGAATGTGGAAGCTGGATTTGGCTTTTCCTGTCTCTGCTATGTTCCCATGTTTCCCATGGTAAGCAAAACTTTCTTACATGTCTACTAATGCAGATCACATAATGAGAGAAGTTGACAGATCTTTACATAGACAGGTTAACTGGTGAGCAGTCCCAGATTGCCTTCTGAGGTGTGTTCCTTTGGGGAAATCTCTCTCCATGTGGGAAACTTGTCATTACTGGTAGTATGGTTGCAATTGCTGTTACCACTTACCCAGGCTAACCTGAGCTCAAACATGAACACTGGCACTAAATGTAAATATAGATATTGCCTAAGGTTTTGTTTCCTATTGCTTGGGAAGAAAAAGAAGCTTTGAAGATTTATTTTTTTTCCTTTTCACATTCTCATCCTTTGGTCAAAGAACTGACCAAAAAAAAAAAAAAACGGGGGGGGGGGGGGGGGAGGGAGTTGTGGGATGGGTTTAAATATTACATTAAAAAAATAATATATTGCATGTTCTTATTATGTGTCTTATCTTTTACACTGCTAAAATACATGGACTTTTAATTTGGAAATGTGCCTACAAATGTGACAGCAAGAAAATTACTACTTAAATATGAAACATCAGTTTCATATGCAAGTGCATATTTCCAGAGAGAGGAAGGAGATGGAGATTAGAAATGTTTTCTTGACAGTAAAGCCATATATTTCTTCAGGAAATTATTTAGGGAAACTAAGAAGAAAATGTTTAAAGGATCTGTCAGTGAAGGAGGCAGTATCTAAACAGCAAGGTTGTTCCTGCAGAGAACAGGCAATATGATACACTTTCTAGTGAGTATAGTAACTAAGCATTAGAGCAGATTGCTGAGGAATATTGTGGAATGTCCATTGTTTCTTTGTGTGTTGTTGTTGTTTATTTGTTATTTTAAAAGAAAATGAGGAAAATGTCCATTAGGACTGGTTTAGGTGAGGCCTTGAGTTACAGAGTAAGACTGATGACTTGAGAAGGTCTTTTCTTGTCAATTTTAGATCTTCTGTAAGAGCTTCATCAGGTCTTCAGCTCACTGGTGCTCCCCAGAAGTGGGTCTCCTACTAAAAATATGGAGCAGAACCAAGTAGAGCATGTGTATGTTGAAATTTTGCCTAGTCTGACTCTTTGCCACAGACATAAAAGGAGCGTGCCTTTTCTCAGTGAAAACAGTTCCCACAGACATGGCACACACATGGGTCCAAACTACAAGCAGGTATACACAAAAAAGTTCTTGACAATTATACTTTGAATTTGTTTCAGCTGCTTTAAGTTTACAGGATTTCATTTTTGGCACAACTGTAATTGCATTGAACTTACTGATACAGTTTAGCAGGAGGATTGATTCTTTTGCCCCTTTTGAATAGCTGAGAAGAAGGTGTCTGAAGAGGTAGAGAGAGAAAGCAGCTGAAAAACTCAGCTTGGGACACAGCACTACTCAGCATGTGCATCTCTGCTGTCTTGGAAGTACCTTTATTGCACCTAGCAAAAAAGATGATAATCTACGAATAGCTTTCCACAGCCTAAAATATTCCTCTTAAAATGGAAAGAGTTAGGTAACCATTTAATATTTATAATAGAACAGATATTGGATTTGTACTAGTTTGAAGCTAAACCACTTAAATGAACCACTTAAGGAGACAAAGGTTAGGTGATAAAGCCCTAACTCAACAGTCTCCATTTGTCCTAGTGGCAAAAATTTTCAGCAGGGCTGGGAGAAAGAAAGTAATTGGGAGAGAGAATGAGGTAGCTCTTTGTACCTGAGTGCATTGTCTTCCATGGAATATAGGTCATGGGATAAAATACATTTGCAATATTGGAACTATCTTTCCAGAAACCAGAGATGCAAATTTAGCACATTTGATTCACATATTTGTTCCCTGCACAAACAAATGTGATACTACCGGAATTCCGATTAGGCTTAATGAGGGAAAGTGTAATGTATTCATTCCTTCCACTCTGGCTCCTTGAACAGATTAGCTGCAAAATTTGCCCTTCATGCTTGCAAAACATAAACATAGTTAAAAGGAAATCATGATGCTACTTGATGTAAAACCAGTGCTTGATTTTTTAATCTTTAAAAAATAAAAGTTAATATGTTAATAGCAAATTAAGCAGATGACAACTTGTTATATTTATATTAATGGTTAATAATCAACATATTAGCACAGACTCGTACGAAGAGCAAGTTTGTGTCTGGACAGTAGGATGTGATAACATACTATCCTACCAAGCTGCGTTTGAATCTACCACATGATTATAAGAACAATTCATATGTTTCTTAAAAGGAACCAGGAAACAGAAGCCCTAGCTTAGGTAAGATTTCTTTCAGAAATGTAATAAGAAGTAGAGAAAAAGAAACATGGGGAATTTTTCAAATAATATTTTAATTTTTAATTGTTTTTGTATATATATAATATATCTTAATGTTTGAATACACACGTTGCATATACTATATCTATACTTGCATAAACATTCAGATAGGTTGGAGATAGCCTTTATCACTTGTTAGGATAACTTAATTAAACTTGCTTATTAAAACCCTTTAATATGTTAGTGATAAAATCTTGATTAGTACATTTTCCTGCTAGGTGACCTTCTAATTTAATAGAAAACGAATTTTTAAATGGAGAAAAATGCCTGTGGCAGAGATTTTGTGCAAGTGAATAGAGTTTGTAATACACATAGGGATATAATCGAGCCTAATTAGCAAGGGTGCAAATGAATTTTTATTTCATACACCAGAAGTGTCATTGATGAACCATGATTCAGAGTTTGAAATGCATTCAGGCTGGCAGTGTGGGACTCAAGTCTGTGGGAAAATCACAAGCTAATTCATTGATTGCCCCTTGGAAATTACTGCTGTTAATTGTTAGGTAATTAACATGGAGCTACAATTATATTGGCCTTAGGGGGTGATTAATGTTTCAACATGTCACATTAGCAGCGGCTGGATTTTAAAAGCTTTTCTTTTCACATGGTTTAGAGACAGATGGTATATTGTCTATGGAAAATTGTTTTCTTTTACTAAAGTTTATATCAAGACTAAGCTTTTTTTTTTTTTTTTTTTTTCCTACAGCCTATTTTTATATGGTTGAATTGTAAGCATCTTGGCTTGATGTACCTTAAGTAATAATATTTATTTATATATATATATATATATATTCCACTTCATGGCTTCTCTTATATTAAGTACTGATGGTATAGGGAAAAGAACTGCACAATGTTAAAATTATTAGAAGCAATATAATTTAAGTAGAAGACAAATAAAACATGTCGAGCAAAACCATTTAGTAATACTAATAAAGATTATATTAATATCTCCACACTTCAATATTATACTTTGCTCTGTGTTAAGATCTTTTCTCTCCTCATTGTTCCAAGTCAGAATAAGACTAGCATGGACTTTACAATAGTACTCTGTTCTGTTTTAGCCATTAATAAGCAGAATTCAGTCCTTAAACTGTTTCCACAAAAACAGTAGTCTTGTCTTAGGAAGACTGTTTTGCTTTGCTTTTTTCTTCTTTTTTTCCTTCTTTTTTTTTTTTTCTTTTCTTTCTCTCTAAATGCTGCTACACTAGTTATATATATTCTATATATATACAATGTATATATACAATGTATACAATATAGAAATATATATATATATTTCAAACTGGTGGGTTATTGGCAATCACTGGGAAATATTATCTTGGTAATATACCTAAGATTGGTAATATACCATATGCATGTTCCTGCTTTCTGTAGAATTTATGTTTTAAAAGTCTTTCAGTTCTTTTTACCATAATTTAGTATGGCATTAATTCTTGTGAAGAGGTGTTTTTAAATATCACACTTGGAATAGTTTCTGGGAATTCTTTGGGCTTGCAAGATTTCCTCCCTCCTTCCCTCCCTTCTTTCCTTCCTTCCTTCCTTCCTTTTCATAGATAATTAAGTTGTATTATCCAAAAGGTGGAACAGAATGGAATTCTGGTAGTTGAAAGGATCAACGTCTATTACAGCACGATTCTATCTGATTTTGTCTTTTATTTATTATGTTCCTATGAAAGTTCAAGTTAGAATCTTTCTTCATAGTCTCATAGTATTGTCCTCTTTATGACAACAGTCACTTGTATTTATATTATTGTTCCACTACACCATATGACAAAAAAAATATTTATTATTTTCAGACATGCCTGCTAACAAATTTTAATTACTTTTAAAACACCTAAATATAGAAGACAATTTTCTGGATTAGAAATAGTCTTTTCTGAATACAAAGCAAAGAAATGTATCAGTAAGAATAGACATCAAAATTTTGTGAAGATTCTTATGTGTCTGTGACTTTTCTTCCTACAGAATAGCAGGAATTAAAATTTTAGCATACACGTAGACTTAATTCAGCTGATTTTTTCATTTCTCTGAGAGGACCCGGGGTGTTACTTGTAAAGTATCAGTGACTGAACTGGGACAGGTGCGGTTGAGGAAGAACTTGACTGAATGCAGCGATTAGGAATGATTAAACAGCAGGAGATCTGATACCTGCATTTGGTTAGTCTTACAGGCTTTCTCGTTCTTTCATTTGAGTGATCAGAAGCCAGAAAATCTCAGTACATGGGTAGGTTTAACTGGAGATTCTGACCACTGCTTTTAAAGCAGTAGTAGCATCAGTAAGCTGATACAGTGCTTGGTAAGCAGAACTCTTAAGTATATGGTTAACTTTAAGCCCATGTATAGTTCTGTTGACATTACAATTAAGTCTCTACTTACGTGTTTTGTTAGATTAGATCTGAAGGAGATCTGAATCTCCTTTTGCTTTTTATTTTTGGGGGTATTTTTGTACTAGTTTCTATATTTTATGAAAGCAATGCCTGTGCTTCTAGCCTATTTTAAGTTTAAGATTTTATGGTAGTTTGCTGTTACATGAATGCTAACAGTGTGGTGAAAAAAATAGAAGGAAATTGCATAGATTGATTTATTTTCTTTCTTTTCTGTAGTAACTGTAATCTTTCTAATAACAAAATTTATTGGGAGAGTATCTTGAGTCTCAGGATTTCCCAGTTTCACACATAAATTCCTAAGGCTCTCTAACTTCTCTAAGTGTACGTCAGTGGACACAGTACAAAAGTTTTTTGTCCCTTGCAAAGAAATAGTAAGATCTGTGAAACAGGCATTTTAGTGTCTACTACATCTTTCACAAGGAACTGAAGTAAAAAACATGGTTACTGGACGGCAAGAATGCTTGAGGAGAAGCCTACCAGGAGTATGGAAAGGTATCAGAAGCTTGCTTGAAGAAAAAGCAAGGAGTTGGAATAGATGAATTTCCCTTTTGGGAAGATTTAAGGCATATTGTCAGCTTTACAGAAAGTTGCCTCTCTCTCTCCCCCCAGTGATTTTTATTCCAGTGGTTTTCTCATACTTAATTGGAGGAAAGAATTGGGTTTTAATTTATTTAAGTAAAAAAAAATTCCATGAGGAGCATTGTACCACTCAGAATGTGACTGTAAGTGTGCATCTGGCAAAGGATATGAAGTTTCAGAAGGGCATAGCTCCTGACAAGAGCCTTCTGCAAAGCCTTCTTGACCTTTGACTGAAAGAAGTGTGTATGCTTGGCTCTTGTGCCATTGGCAAGGCACCATGCATGGCCTCTCACTTGAGCAAACCAGCTTTCATCGGTTCTTTCTCCTTTTCCTCCCCACCTCATTATTCAGTAAGGCATGTTCATCTACATGGGTACATTGCTCTCTCATGCGGTGAACCAGATTTGCAGGCACTATGTATGATATTAATTTTAAAATGTTAACAGTGATTGGAAAATTACTCTAAATCTGTTTTAAGTAATTTATTTATTTTTAATGGAACAAAGCTCCCAATTTTATATATATATATATATTTTTTTTTTTCTCAAGATTGTATATTTGTATAAGAGACACCTGTCTTAAACAAAGACATCCCTGACAGGTATGACTATGAGACACAGATCTCAACAAGAGCATGCATTCAGAGAAATCTTTATATATATATATATAGGTATGGAAAAATGAAGATATGAAAGCTGCTCTCTTTTTGAAATTTCACACTGATCAACTGCTTAGTTTGCAGGAAAAAAAAATGGGAATATATGCCTATTTTTAACCCATCTGATAACATAGCCACTGGTGGAGCCCCTACCAAGCATCTCCAAATCTGTATACACCTGCGTTTTTGTGCATAAGAATCAGAATTTCATTCCATTTACTTCTGGGACAAAAAATTTGAGAGACTGTAAAACTGAAAAAAAAAATACAAAAAAAAAAAACTTGAAAATTTAAATGTCATCAAGATTAATAATTTTTTAGGAAAAGCAACTTTTAAGAAATTCCTTCAGAATACCTTATTTGAACTCTTTACATGTTTTTCCACTGATTTGTTGGCAGTCTTCTCTCCTAAATAAGTCTTTCTCTTCTAGACAGCCATTCAGAAAAAAAAATATTTCTTTTTGATCTCATATTTTAAATACTTCTGATCCTCTGCTTCATTTCCTGCTTGTACAGTTGGCAATATACCTTTATCTTGTACTGTTGAGTCTCATTGTCTGTTTTGGAGACCTCATCTTTGAAATAAATCCTCTGACCTTCTCTTTCTAATGACTACAACAGGCTTCTTACCAGCTTTGCTCATAATCTTATCTTTTCTTTCACTGACTGTATAAATTTTCTGCCACAGGTGAACTGACTTCGGTCCTGTTCTTTGAAAGCTTGCTCAAAACCAGCTGCTTTTGCATTAGCCATTTGGAATTCCAGCCCACTTTCTGCATTCTCTTCTTCACAATTTAAACTTCACGATAGCTTGCTCTCTTTAAGAGTGCACAGTGGTTTGTCTCAGCTTTTGGAAGTGCACCAACTTTATGCTAAGTGTATTTTATTTTATTTTATTTATTTTATTTTATTTATTTTTTATTATTTTATTTTATTTTATTTTATTTTATTTTATTTTATTTTATTTTATTTTATTTTATTTTATTTTATTATTTTATTTTATTTTATTTTATTATTTTTTCCATTTTGCTGATGATTGCCAATACAACTCCATGTCGCTATGCATACAATAATTAAGTTATCTAAATGCTTAGATATGACCTCAAATGTTGTTTCTTGGCTGAATCCAGAATCTGAAGACTAATTTTTTTTAGGGGGCCTACAGCTGAACTGTAGGTATTGCATTTACTATAGCAATCACTCTTGTATCTCTCTTTTCTGCACATGCATCTGTCCTCCTTAATGTCCTTTGTATTCTTGTAGATATTGTCATTATCACTGTGACTAACTTGAGTTTACTGAAGAAAACTTGAGAGTCTAAAGCCATTCTTATCCAGGTACTTTCTTTGCCCCTGAAGAACTTCACAGAGAGTAAGAGCCTCCTAGTGCCTGGGATCAAGTGCTGTGCAGCTCTCTGTCTAGCCACAGTGTTTCTCCATATAATTCACATGATGAGTATTCCAGCAAAGTTGTGTTAGCCAAATTGGACAAGACTACCTTAATTCTTCTGTGGCAAGCCATATGCATTATTCAGCATATGCATAATGACCATGTATAAAATAATGGCTGTGCAATGTATTTTTAAGGAGACATAGTATTCTTTGTTAACTTGCACACTGATTTGGCATATAACTTAACTCTCTTCTCACCACTGAGGAGCTTGCATATTCAAATTTATTTGAGATGTTTGCTTTTTTTTTTTTTTTTGGTGATTCCTGATATTTGTTACTGTTACAGTAGCACTGTGGAGTGTTTCAGCTGTGCCAGTGAAAAGCCTTGCCAGTTGCTCCTCATAATGGCAAAAACTAGAGAAAGCCCTGATTATTTTTTTTCCAGTAAGTCCTAGGACTATATGATAGATGAATGGTGACGAAATTATGCCAAATCTCTGTGCAGCTGAAACAAGCTGATTTTCTATATATTGTATACATACTGCAGTACAATAAGAAAATAATATTTACAATATATAAATCAATCTCTTACAGCCTTTGAAGATTTTATATAATTTCAGTCCTCCTAGCTAAAGGCAGTAAGCCATACTTGATTTTTAAATGTTCATTTCTGCACATCTGTCATTCTTCAAATCTTTTTGAAATTTCAAATATATATCTAAAATGTTATTTTTTAATCATTTTAGGTTTTGAAAAGGATTTTAATATGGTCTTGTTCTAAAAAAAAAATCAAAATATGTAGTAGGGATTAATACAAATGTGTATTAGAAGAGCAAAGAAATTACTGAGACAAGACTAATCATCATTTAGATTATCAGTAGAAGATTATTAAAAACCAAAGGATTGTATGACAAGTTATGTTGATGCCATATTTGTGTAACCAAATGTTTCAGCTTTATAAATGGAAAAGCCTAAGCAGCTTACAGTGAGACAAAGTAATCTTTCAAATTACAAACTTAAGAATTTCAAATTACATACTTCATCAACTTGAGTCTATCATAACTTCAAATGCGTAGGGAATGATTCACTCTACTTGAAATACAGAGTAATCTTTCAGCTGTTATGAAATTGTTGTTCAGTTTTATAAAAGTGTTAATGCCATTAAACCATCTCCTTTTAGCATGAATACTCAGCACTAGTACTGTTTATAATACAACAGCTAGTAAGAACATTATTAAATGTAAAGAGTCATTTCTTCATTGTTGTTGTTTATATAAGAGTAAAGAGTGTTGACCTCTCTGACTGTTTGCTTTTGTTGTAATAATTAGATGGTTTTGATCAAGAACTCAATGCTCCAATATTTTAGTAGAAACTAAACTATTTGCTGTTCTTATCCCTCTCATGGTCAATGGGAATTTTTCTACAGTAAAAGCTGAACAGTAAGTTTCAGCAGGCTGTATTCTTAACATTAGAACTAGTTTTTCTAGAATGTTATCTTATTTCATTGAAACATTTTCAGGTGAATGTGATAGTGAATTTATTCTTACTGAAGGATTCCTTCAAATGTCTGGTTTATCCTCAAATTGTTTATCAGTGGTAATGATGAGAGCACTGTTTTGTTCTTAGATTTGATGGATATTTCTGTTTCTGTCCCTTGACTGCTTCTCTAATTGCTTTACCAACTGCTTTTACTAACTGCACTGTATTTTGCCCCAAGAAGCTATTTTTGTAATAAATCTATACATATATTTTTCCAGAATGTTAGCAAAACCCATCCCCAGTATTTTAAGTCTTTTCTTACTTCTCTGATTTAGATTTTCAGAGAAGACAATTTGCATGTGGTATGTGGGTATCTGATGTGTTTGTATCTGTAACTTGTTTCTCTGTTTTGTTTATTAGTAAATCACAGTATTGACATTGGTGTGATATTCTGGATGCCTTAGCAGTTGTTGTTAAAGTACTGCAACAATGTCACTTATTTTTTTAAGTGCTATCTTTGGCACATAGTGCAACCCTAACCCAGAAGGGACCATTTTAAATTAAGATTGTTAGATATGTTAAGATTATGTGACATTACCTTGGACCATAAACTTATCTTACCTTTTTTTTTTTTTTTTTTCAGACAGATATATTCATCCACTGTCTTCATGGGTGTGGGGTCCTTCAAAATGCTTGAATCTTGTTTAAAAAAACTAGTATATTTGCTTTCAATACAGGCTGATATAGAACATGTAACATTAGCTATCATTCTATTTCCCAGTCATTCTTATCTTAGATTCATTGTTAACAGCATGAACTTTTGTTCTTTTCAATATTAATTTAAATTAATGATATTGAATCTTACATCCAATGTCACAGACAAAGGTCTGCTGTGAATGCACAAATGTTGAGGGAAATATATTAAATATATATTAACCAGATGAGAATATTCGAGTAGAAATTAATTCTATTATTATTTTTTCTAAAATTCTATTTATTAAAATACTACCAAGTAACTTCCAATAAATTAAATACATAAATATTAAAATTAATAATTATAAATATATACATATATATACACACACACATATATATACCATTGTAGTTGCATTAGCTTCTGCCCTAGAAGTAACCAAATTGAAAATTCAGTCCAAAATCCAACTTAGAATATGTTAGTCTCAGGTTGCTACTCTGGATGTCTCAGGTGGTCAGTCAAGGCAAAATTTATAGATGTAGATTTTCAGCTGGAAACTTATCTGCAGTAGAAATATGAGAGACATAGTCTGGTAAAGGTGAAAATTTGAACTGAAATAATAAGAAAATAATCTTCCTTATTTCAGAGGTAGTATTGTTAATGAAATATGGGGTCTGCTTGGCACCTTGTGCGGACTTTAGGCTTAGGTTAAGCTACTGTTAACTAGCTTCCACCAGAGATGCCAATACATTCTTTGTCATTTGGAGTTTGTTTGCTCCTTGAAAGTACCCTCAGCTTCATCTGTGTAACTTGGGGATAAAGTGAGAGTCCTTAGGAGCAACCTTTCTGTATGCTTAATACCTTGCATACCCACTGGTATGCCAAATTCCATGGCAACCAGACATTTTCTCAAAATTCAAGCAAAAACATCCCTAACCACCTGCAATGCTTTGGGTCTTTGCCTATCATAGAAGCAAATATATGTCAGCTGGCTACGGACTCACTTTATGATAGAAATTTCCACCCTAAATTTAAAGACCGTTTGTTAACTTGATCCTGGAAGTGCTTTCTGTTGGAATGACCAACCTTAAACAACCAAACAATATTGCCATTATGTGACTTGGATGCCTGTAATAGCTGAAAGGACATAAGAGTTGATAACCAAGGAGACTCTTTCAGGGACACACATCCCACTGTTACATATTTCAGCTAATGTACAGCGTTACATATCACTGTTGTGTTGTATATGTAACAGAACTTCTATTAAGTGACTTGTCAAGTTTGCTTTATCAGTCAGTCCTCTTGGCTTCCCAGTAGATCCACGCTTCTGTTCTAGTTCTACCTTCTCATCTCATTATTTTCTTAGATATGTACATGCATACTATACGAATACATTTTTTCTGTCAGAGATTACATGGTCTCCTCCTTTGCCAAGCCGAAGAGGGCATGCCAGTTTGCTCTAAATTTGAAAATATAGCATAGCTGGATTAAAGAAAAAAAAACTATAATAAAGCCTCCATCATAAAACTGAAAAAACAAAATGACACATAAGCAATAGATGCCTCATTTATTATTAAATATATATATATATTACTTACATTTAATTCAATAGATTTAATCCATTTTAATTTAAGAAGTTGTAATTTTATGTAATGGAAGTGTATGCAGTAATCTGATATTTGATCATCATTTGACAAAGCCTGCATTCTGAATGTGTGGGTTTTATGCCTCTTTTTTTTTTTTCTCTTTTTCCTTTCTTTCTCTCCCCTTCCAAATCAGAAGCCTTGCTACCACATACAACTTTCTGTCAACTGCAAGAAGATCATTTTTGTGGTTATTTTACCATGATCAATTGCATATTTAAAAAATCATAACAGGAATGCTTAGCCAAAAGGCTGATTTTTGTTTAAATCTTTGTTATGTTATACATGATTTTGTTGATATCATGACATATTTTATTTGGGATATCTTTACAGTTACATGCATTATGAATAACAAGTTAAAAAAAGAGCTTTTAGAAAGTGCCTCCTGTCATTCAACCTATTCTCCTTCTAGAACATGCAATAAGTATTAAACTGTTTGTATAAATACATGAAATTTGTTCTTGAGCCAATGTCCCATTTTTCATCTTTAATACTTACATTCATAGATTCATACACAACTGTCACAGTAGTTTTGTTTGACTAAAAGAGCCAAGGTCTTACTGTCACAGTAGTTTTGTTTGACTAAAAGAGCCAAGGTCTTTTAGTATCCTCTGATAATCATTTTAACTCTTCTTCTGTGTCCTCATTCTTGTTATGAATAATTTTTCTTGAATATCAATATTAAATAATCCAGGTGAAATATCATCAATGCCTTGAATGCTGGTATTACTATGTTACTATATCCTAATAATCCTAGACTTGCATTTTCCTTTTCTCTGGATACGTCCCATTGAGGACTGACAAAATACATACTGTAGGACAGGAGAGTCTAAGGACAGTTTGCACAAATGGTACGAGGCCTTGATCACTTAGAATAAATTAAGCTATCACAACAAAGCATTGTCTCATGGAGTGTGTACATTCATAACCATGCAGATCTGTTATCACCTAAAATAGCGTAATGTTTCCTTTCACTTGTCTTCAGCTGATTCCTGTCTGAATGGCCAGTAGGCACATTAGTTTGGATTCTCTGGTATTGAATTTCATTCAAACTCAGCTGGAGTCCTCCTGTTCATCCTGTTCTTTATTGGTGATCTTCTGTTTTCTAATGATGAGGCTTTTCTACATTTTGTTGTTAGTACACTCCCGGTTTTGCATAAAGTTGTTAGAAAAAACATTACCAGAGATAGAGGAGGGCCAAGGAGAATCTCCATCCTTTACTGGACGTAGGGGAGAACATTAAAACTGAGGATAAAGAAAAGGCTGAATGCCTTCTTTACATCTGTCTTTACTAGCCAGACCACTTTTCCTTGGGTCATTCAGCCTCCTGACCTGGAAGTCTGGGATGGGGAGCAGAAGAAACCCTCCACAGCTCAGGTGGAAACAGTTAGAAACAGGAGACCTGCTGCTCCACCTGGACTGTCAAAAGTCCACGGGGCCACATGGGATCCACCCAAGGGAGCTGGTGAATGTGATTGCTGGGCTGTTTTCCATCATCTATCAGCGGTCATGGTCATCTGCAGAAGTCCTGGATGACTGGAGACTTGCTAAGAAGGGTTGTAAGGAAGACCTGGGGAACTACAGGTCTTTCAGCCTGACCTGGGTGCCAGGAAAGGTGATGGAACAGGTCATCTTGAATGCAATCACAGCATGTATGTGACAACCTGGGGATCAGGCCCACCCAGAACGGGTTCATGAAAGGCAAGTCCTGCCTGACCAACATCATCTCCTTCTATGACCAGGTGACCCACCTGGTGGACGAGGGAAAGCCTGTTGACATGCTCTGCCTAGACTTCAGTAAGGCCTTTGACATGGTCTCCTGTAGTATTCTCCTGAAGAAGCTGGCAGCCTGTGGCTTGGACAGGTACACTCTTTGCTGGGCTAAAAACTATCTGGACAGCTGGCCCCAGAGAGTGGTGGTAAATGGAGTGAAATCCAACCGGCAACTGTGGTGTCCCCAGGGGTTGGTGTTGGAACACATCCTCTTTAATATCTTTATTGATGATTTGGATGAAAGAATTGAGTGCACCCTCAGTAAGTCTGCAGATGACACCAAGTTGGGGGGGAAGTGTCCATCTGCTGGGGGGTAGGAAGGCCCTGCAGAGGGACCTGGACAGGATGGGTCAATGGGCAGAGGCCAATGGGATGAGGTTCAACATGACTAAGTGCCGAGTCCTGCACTTGGGCCACAACAACACCATACAATGCTGCAGGCTTTGGAGAGAGTGGCTCAAAATCTGTGCACAGCAAAAGGACCTGGGGGTTCTGATTGATGCTTACCTGAACATAAGCCTGAACATAAGCCTGAACATAAGCCAGCAGTGTGTCCAGGTGGCTAAGAAGGCCAATGGCATCCTGGCTTGTATCAGGAATAGTGTAGCCAGCAGGACCAGGGAGGTGATCGTCCCCCTGTACTCTGCTCTGGTGAGGCCGCACATCAAGAACTGTGTTCAGTTTTGGGCCCCTCAGTACAAGAAAGACATCGAGGCCCTGGAACGTGTCCAGAGAAGGGTTACGAAGCTGGTGAAGGGCCTGGAACACAAGTCCTATGAGGAATGGCTGAGGGAACTGGGGTTGTTTAGTCTGGAGAAGAGGAGGCTCACGGGAGACCTCTCTACAACTCTCTCTCTACAACTCTGAACTCAAGCTCTCAACTCAGGCTCTCTGCAACTACCTGAAAAGAAATTGTGGGGAGCTGGGGGTTGGCCTCTTCTCTCAGATAACTAGCAATAGGACTAGAGTGATTGGCCTCAAGTTGCACCAGGGGAGGTTTTGGTTAGAAATTATGAGACTTTTCTTCTCAGAAAGGTGAGTCAGGCATTGGAACAGGTTGCCCATGGGAGTAGTGGAGTCACCGTCCCTGTTTTTTTTTAAGGGAAGGTTGGATGTGGTGCTTAGGGACATGGTTTAGTGGGTGATACTGGTGGTAGGGCGGTGGTTGGACCAGATGATTCTGGAGGTCTTTTCCAACCTTAATGACTCTATAGTTCTTTCCCAACACAGCATCCTGGAGAAACCCACTTAATAAGCTTAAAACTATCCTGTCAAATGGTTTTACACTTGATTTAGACAGTTTCTTACTTGCTGAAGGTTTCTTCTAAACCCTGTCTTATTTGTTTTAATATGTAATTTCTTGTGATGTACCATCTAAACTGTTTTGTTGAAGTCCAGACAGATTACATATACTACTTTTTCCAAGAGTTAGCACATCAATTAAAATACTTTGGTGAATGTGATATAATTTACATTAGGTGTGCCACTGTTGCATTTCACCTCATTTACTTACAACTAATTAATGTTTTCTTCCACATGTGTTCCTTGGCTGTATGTAGAGTTCAAGTGAGATTCCAGGTTTTATAGCTCTGAGATGCCTTTTCTTCCTCCTCACCATAAACATTCCATTTCCTATTTCTGGTCACAGGTATTGAATGTGATAGATTTATTAAGTATCCTTGCTTCTGAAGTTGCAATTTCATGCGCTAACTCCTTCAGTACTCTCAGATGGGGATTATCCTGTTCCCTAAACATGTGTACGTCTAGATTTTCCTGCAGTCATGTGGAAGGAAATATTTAACTGCATCTTTTCTTATTCCTTATGTCCACCTGTTCTACATCAACACCCAGATTGGAAACAGAACAAAGTATTCATTTAGTTCAGGACTCTAGCCAGATTATCATTAATGTATATTCCTTTCTCCTTGCATGACAATTCTATTTTATTCTGTCATTCTCTTTTTATTAATATGGCTACAAAACTTTTTACTATCTGTTTTAATTTCCTTTGGAAGGTTTAACTCATCATTTGACAGCTTTCACTTTTTGTCTATAACTTCTGACCTCCAAGAGGTCCTTGCTGGTCAGTCTGTTTTTCCTGTTCTCATAGCTGCTTACTTTTACCAAATACAAACTGAAGAAAAATAGGAAATCATGTGTCAGTGATTTATTTATTTATATTTTTTTCACAGCTTCCCCAATAAACCTTATTCAAAGTATATGGACATTTTGACTATCATTGCAATATATGTAAGTATGCACACTAACAAATATTGGGAATTTAGAAATGATCATCTAATAGACAAAAATAGAAGAGAAACAAAGGAACTAAGAAAAAAGAACAAGCATATACTAAGAATACTTCATATGGAAATTAAGGAACTACCTGACCATGTAAAAAGATAGTGTGTCTTCTCATTACACTAAATGGAGATGCCTGGATATCTCTTAAATATTATGGAAAAAGTATGTGAATAATTTGACAAAGTCTTAGGTAATACAGTGGTATAAGAATAAGCACTTATATCTATTATCCCAGATGTACTGTTGAAGTTATCTGTTGTCATCTTGATAAACAGTTTCACCTGTGAAGGATGCTTTACTATTTACATCCTGCAAGACATTTTCCCAGTATTCAAAACACTAAAATACCTACTTTACACATGTATTAATAAGCTGTCCATATATTAATAATGGTACAAGTATAACAATAAGTTTTGATTTTTATAAGTATGGAACAACATGTACTGGAGAAGAAGGAATGTTTTCAATTTCTGAGTCTACTGAAAACTGTGCTCTTTAAACTGCAGCATACTGACCATTTTTATTTGTGGATTGATGCCAGGAATAGTGAGCATTATATTCTGAATTATATTTATTTCCAGTGAGAAACTAAATGCACTCCCTCTTTAGGAAGCTTGCTCATCTTTGTATCAGATCAAGCCTTCATGTTCCTTTTCTAAATGACAAATCTAAAGAGACTTCAGCTGGGATTCAGTTTGAGGTTAAGACTCCTCATGCCAGGTACCTCAATTTACATTACATTCCCACTCTCTGACTTTGCTGAGTTTGTTGAATAATCTCTGCCTTAGAGAGAGATGAATGGGTGCCCATACAACTTAATATCTTGCCAGGTCTAAGCAAGAGTGCCCTGTGCCATCAGATTGCTGTATCCAAGAGACCTATATGGAGCTAAAAAATATTTACTTTCTCTTATGGGAGATTTGGGCTTTTGGGAGCAGCTGGAAGCCAAAAATAACACCCTAGGGCATCTCAAAGAGCACTAAACTGCAAATGAATTGGTAAATGAATTATGTCACCAAAGTTAATGTGGAATTGAATCCTACCCTGTGTGAAGGGTAATTTTATGATACCATTTCTTAATATGTTTAAGTTAGATATATTAAAATATGCTTTAAAGTTGATATATTCTGAGGTTTGTTTTCCAGTGGGAGTAAGCCTTGTTATCTTCACTCAGTTTCTCTGAGCATGGAGAGGTGTCTTCAAATCACTGGAAGATGGAACATTAAAAAAGTATGTGAGGAAACAAAAGGATTAGAGTTCATTTGATGGAAAGCACAGTTTGCTATTGGTATATAACTGAGTTACAGACAGTTGATGGAATTGGAAAAATCAATGAAAGTGAGGCAAAGATCAGGAACAGTAGATGTTGATGGTCAATTTTTCCTGCTCTTCTGCTTTTGTCCAGCTGACAAACCTGCATACACAACTCCACCTGAACACATTTGGAATAATTTACTACTTCCTATTTTCAGATGCTAAAATTACTTCTAAATTCAGATGCTAAAGTTACTTCTAAAAAGCTTTTGATAATTCTAGCAAAAGCTTTCCCCTATCTACTTTGACATTTCTCAGCATCTTATTTAGTCCCAGAGTTTGATCAAACTTGATGACTTATTTATAGTCAGCTGTATTGTGCTTAGTGCTGTACAAACCATGGACTCTGTTCAAAAAACCTCTGCTTTAAATCAGATCCAGGGAGTCCAGCTGAACACACTATACAATTGCTTCATCAGTTCCCATTGAATGATAAAATTTATTTCATTATTTTTTCTTTATAACCCACAAAATGTAAAATGTATGACTGTTTTCTAGTATTCATTCCACATCCTACTTTCTGAAAATTGATATGAAGATTTGTTTAAACTGATAGCAGTAACTACCTCTTCTGTGAATAAATTACACTTTCATTTCTGAGAGGTCCTACTCTTTTCCTCCTTGCTGACCTCTTCTTCTCCATGTACTTTAAAAAATTCTGATTTATCTCAAACCCTCATGCAATCTGCTTTTCATTTTCTATCCTTAATTTTCTTATCATTTTTTGCACTCTCTCTTAACTTCATTCTCTAATCTTCTCAGTACTGCTGTGTAGCTGATGTTTTATGCCTCATATTTTCTTTTTCCTTACTTTTGATTACATTTTGGACTTTTCAGATCATCCTCATTGACTTTTTACTCCTTGTACATGTATTGCAAGATTGCACATGCAACCTTTGGGTATACATTCATTTACCTCTTCACATTTTCCCCATTTTCTTTTCTTTTTTTCTTTTTTTTTTTTTTTAATCTGTCAGTATTTTTCCTTTAGTGTTTTCATCATGTTAATTTTTCTTCTGACACGCTCCATTTCTCTAAAATGACTAATCAATCCTAAGCCTTCTCTAACCAGTTTGATTTGTCTCTCTAGTTGTGAAAGCAACTCTGCTGTTTTCAATTCTTTCATGAATAGACTTTCATGTCTCTAGTCAAATGATAATCTAAATTAATTAATCTAAAAAAAAAAAATGTATTACAATTACTTTTTAAAGTATGCATGAACAGGATGGGAAACTTCTCCTGGAAGAGAAACTGTCTTCATTTTGTGTAACAACAAATGCAATGCTAAAGATAAACAAATTAATCCTTTTATATAATAAGGAAGCAATTTTACTGCTTGTGTGCCAGCTGAGGATTCCACTAAGCCAGAGGATCCTTGGATATCACATGAAGGCAACTCTTCTTGTCATCTGAATATTTTCCAAAGTTAGTGGATAAATTTTTTTAAATTGAGGGGGTTCTCTTTGAACTGATAATGTGATGGATGTGGAGGATATGGAAATGAGGAGCCACGGATTTTTTGAGGAAGTATTTATGATACCTGGGAGTGATAGAAGCTTGCGAATCAGGCTGTATTAGGAGGAAACAAATGGAGGTTAGACAGAAATTCCTTGGAACTGTGAACATTTAATAGGTATAGACTGTTCATTTGTTAGATGGGACTGTGACATATAGGTGCGTGTGTGTGTACATCTATATATATTTTTACAGAGATACGATCTTGGCAAATTGATGTTAATTTGACTGGGCTGAACATGACTGGGCTCTTTCAAGTATCATGATCTCCAGCAATGTAAAGCCATTAGGAGAACAGAAATTAAGCTGAACTTTGAATTAACAAATGTTTCAGACCGGCTAAAAATGGTGTTGTAGCCAGGCTTTTGGTCCCACTCCACAATTCCTGGGATTGACTACTTTGTTTTCTGCTGGTTATGGAAAAACAGAAGTGTGATTTGTCAGTGAGTAGCTGAACCTACTGAAGCAGCAGACAATGGAATAGTTATGTTAAGGACTTCTTGTTTAGGCTTCAGTCAAAGGAACGATGATCCAGAATCTCCCTCCTTAAGTGAGATGCACACTCAGAGTAGATTTTAGCCCTAACTATTTATCAGATTTTCAGCAAATTGATTTGAGTGCTTTTGAACTGTACAGAATAAATGAAGCTTAAGAGTGCTGGATTAAACTTGTAGTTGTATTACAGCTGCAAATGGATTCAGTATACAAAGCTATAATTTTACAGGTGGTTAATCTGTAACATGGGCCAAGATTTTATTGCACAAGAATTAAAATCGAGAGACATTAAATACTGAAACGGATGTCATATCTAATTTATAGCTAGCTTTAAAAAATAACGTGTTGAGTGGATCTATTTCTGATTTAACATTGTTTCAGACTTTTATTAACATCAAAAAGTCATACAAGTTATGTAGGATACTCCACCTGAGAGAAATACTGAGCAATCAAGTGTAAAACATTAACTTTACATGAAAATATATACTTAAACTAAGGTGGCAGAGTGAAAGCTCTCTCTGATACACTGCACTGGGTGGGGGAAGGGAGAATTGAAAATGAAGAAAGGAACAAACTGGACCCTTAGTGCCAAGCAGTACAAATTGGAGTTAAGATGAATAAGAAGAATCCAAGAGCTATTAATCGAAGCTCAGCACCTCCAGGGATAAATGATTCTTATGCCTGAAATAGATTTAACTCTCCCCAAACAGTAATCTCACTCCTGAACAGGAAATGAAAATAAAAGTGAGCTACCTACCAGGCAAGAGCACTCTCCACCCTCTGAATATTGCAGCCACTCAAGAGCTGCTAAACGTGTCTGGGTCCCCCACAACTATAAAAATTTGTGAACGTGAATGACTGGATTAGGATGTTTAGCTGTACAGGGACATTAAAAAGGGAACCCTAATTTCTGAATACTCATTTTTCCCTGTATCAGTGCTCCATTACTAATATGAAACTAGCAGTATGTATCTTGCTTGTATAAACCACACTTTTTCCTTTTTCTCACTTAAAACTTTGCCAACCTGAAGATTGCTGAGAATCACTGCTTCAGTTCTGAAGTGCAGGAATTCTTAAAAGTTCCCATTCAAGAATTCTGCTGGATGACTTATTTCTTTTAAAGGCTGTTAGATAATGCCATTACTGACTTCAGATTGAGCTCACTTCTCTTAGTTTTCGTATACATTTCATTTAGTTAACACATCTCCTACTTATTTTCTGATTTAAGCAAAACACAACATGTGTTTAAAAAATGCAGTACTTATTTTGAAACTTTTCAAGGAGCTTTTGGCTTGAGAAAACAATGGATTATTTCCAAGGGAAGCAGGGTGAGAGGAATGCTGAGGCATTCTGCACATCAAGCCCTGAAAGACTGTCTTTATTTAGCTGCTAAATGGGGCAGGGAGGAAGCAAGGACCTACTGCTACTTTTTTTTTTTTTTTTAGAAAGGCTTCTTCAACCTTTCCTCAAAGCCTGTAGTTCATGTTTGGCTGTAATTCATATTACAGACATCTTTTCCTGATTTCTCTCTTTCCTTTGCTCTGGATAAATTTAGTTGCAGTGGAGCGGGTGGCAAAATTTTAACTTCGCTGGGGTCAGGACTGCATCCTCCAGTTCATTTTCTCTCAACCAATTCAGGTACAGATACTTTGTTAAAGCTGCTGTAGTATGTAGATGCCTGATTCTTTTTTTTTTTTTTTTTTCCCCTTCCCTTTCCCCTTCCCTTTCCCCTTGCCTCCCCTCCCCTCCTCTCGCCTCTCCTTTTCGTTATTTTCACTGAATGTGTAAAAACATTTATTTATTGATATGCTTATTCATCCATGCATCACTATAATATAGATAGGCTTTGATTCAGCCCTAGCTGGAATTCCAAAGAATCTCCAATTTTGTGTGTTTTAGAATATATTAGGCCTATGAAATAAAGGGAAGTTTCTTTGTGGGGTAGCCAAAGGCCTAATGAACTTTAGAAGCAGATCTACATTAATGCATTTTCTAGTTATGCTAAATTACTTTGAAAAACAAGGGCTTCTCAGATGTAACACTTGGTTTCAATCACCCATGTATCTCAGTCTGGAGAAAAATGACAATATCAGCTTCAGTTTGCATTCTCTGTTCTGGGCTATGAGTCTTGTTTTTATGTACTTTGAGCAAGTGCTTCTGTGGAGTTACAGAATCACAGAATCATCCAGGTTGGAAGAGATCTCCAAGATCACCGAGTCCAACCTGTGACCTAACACTATCAAGTCATCCATTAAACCATATCACCAAGCTTTACATATAAACGTCATTTAAAGACATCCAGGGACGGTGACTCAACCACTTCCCTGGGCAGCCTATTCCAATGCCTAACAACCCTTTCAGTAAAGAAGTTCTTCCTAATATCCAACCTAAACCTCCCCTGGCATAACTTTAGCCCATTCCCCTCGTCCTGTCACCAGGCACGTGGGAGAACAGGCCAACCCCCACCTCGCTACAGCCTCCTTTAAGGTACCTGTAGAGTGCGATAAGGTCACCCCTGAGCCTTCTCTTTTCCAGGCTGAACAATCCCAGCTCCCTCAGCCGCTCCTCGTAAGACTTGTTCTCCAGACCCCTCACCAGCTTCGTTGCCCTTCTCTGGACTCGCTTGAGCACCTCAATGTCCTTCCTGTAGCAAGGGGCCCAAAAGTTAGCGTACTCTAAAATGTGTATATGCACACCATTCAGTGAAATGCAGTAATTATGCTTTTTGTTTAAAATTTCTTTCTTTCAAAATATTTTTTAACATTGTTAGTGTTTTTATTTTATTTAATAATGCTACTGAGATTTGAAATTGTGTTTTTGTTTGCTTGTTTGTTGTTTATTTGTTTAGTCATTTTGTATAAATAACTGGTTAAAAGGCTTCAGATTTTATTCCTGAGTAGCAATAATAAGATCAGACATCCTCATTATATGGAAAGTTAGGTTGTTGTGTTTTTTTGTGTGTTTTTCTTTTTTTTCTTTTACAAATGCTTCACCTATTTATCTGCACTGCATTTTACCTCCTATTATTTGATCATTTGGTATAGAAAGGATTCTGCATTTCTTCATGGATTATGAATATATCAGTCTATCTACTCCCCTGTCCAGAAACCTGTGGGAAACTTTTGACATCCATTCACCATGAAAGTGACCTGGTTTATTTATTTATTTATATTGTTTATATTATTTATTCATATGAGGACTTTTTTTTTTTTTTAACCTGTAGCAGCCATGGTTCGTTTAGACCTTCTGGTGAGTTGGTGAGGTTTATTCTAATTTATTTATTTTTTAAATAAGATTTTTTTTTATATAAGATTTTTTTTTAAGTGAATCTGCATTGTCTGTAAAACCCTTTTGAAAGATTCATTTAAAGAATTTGAGACATCTCAGTAGGCACGTAAGTTTTTAATATGGTTTATTTGTATAGAGGGCTTGTTCCTACAGAATGAGTTCATGCTCTCTGCTCTGTGAATATGCCCTTAGTTATTCACTTGCAGAATTTATTGAAATATTTACTAACTGTGCTATGTGCAGTCATCAGGATACAAAACTGAGGTAAAGTATGTTATCATTTTAAAGTCAGTGGCAGCAGCATTTTTGACTGCACTTGCATTTCTCTGAAGGACATGGATAATTGTGAAAGTGATTGCTCCTGGGAGAGCGTGGAGGGAAGTGGGATTTGTGGAGACCAAGAACAGAGCAGAGGGAATGGACAAGGGTAACAAAGGTATCCTGAGA
Organism: Anser anser; assembly: GCF_964211835.1. Classification (NCBI taxonomy): domain Eukaryota; kingdom Metazoa; phylum Chordata; class Aves; order Anseriformes; family Anatidae; genus Anser; species Anser anser. The sequence goes on along the minus strand of NC_139721.1, from coordinate 32,593,083 downwards.
GGCATGCTGAAAACTAAAATGTTTTGTCTTGTTGACTTAACTAAACTTTTCTAGCGAATCTTCATGAAAAATAAATAAATATAATAATGATAATTATGATGATGATGATGATAATAATAATAATAAGCAAACAGGTAAATACCCTGTAGAAACTAATACTAATGTTATACTTTCTCAAAACCTTCAATAAAACATTAATGTTCCCTCTAATTCATAGATATCTTTGCCTGACTTCCAAACTATGAGCATGTTTTAAGGCAGACTTACCTCTGGCAGAAAATGTTATGATTTCCCCTAAGAAATAATAGCAGAGCAGCACATCTGTGATACTGTATGTAGACGACGCTTTTAAGTTGTGCTGGAGCATGGTTCAGAAATGTGATATCCTTTCAGGCAAAGCTGAGCAATTTTCTGTATCTTGTGAGACTGAAATGCACGCACAAGATTGTCTTTATGCACCACTTATTTCACAATAAATGAGAAATTTTTGCAAAGAACCTCATATTCTTTCAGGTCTACTCTTTGGCTTCTCCAACAACACACTTAAGAGAATTAAAATGTACATTTAACTCATTCACATATGCTGTTTTAAAAAATGTTGGATCGTCACATTAGGATTAAAAACCACCACCAACAACAAAAAACATAAAAAGGAAAAGGAAATTTAAATGTATGTGAGATATATGATGCCTTCTTAAAATATTGATTCTTAATCCCACATTTGGTCTAAGAACTACTATAGGCAGTTTCCTCTTTCAATAAATTCAAAATGTTTTTTTTTTTTTTTTAACATTAAAGCCAGTTGTACACATGAATTTTAACTTGAAAAGTAGTGAAATCATTCTGGAAACACTACAGAAAGAAAATGGAATGGCAAAGGCTACTAGAGAGTGTGCAGTAAGCTCCTCAAGTATGCATTAAGAGGAGAGCATTTTCCTGGACAGTTTGTTATCAGAAGTAGTGTGCTTACAATAATTAGTATCCTGAACAGCTCAGAGATGATCGTAGACACAGCTGTTGTTGTTTAAGGTAGCAGGCACATCAATGGCAAGGCAGTAGGTATTGATTTGTGCAGTGACATCCTTGTAGCTATGTCATCTGAGTGAAAGAAGCCCCCAAATTAACCAATAATAAAGTGTTAGAAGTTGTAGCAGTTGCCTCCTGGGACCTGTTCTGGCTGAGGATGGATACCTCTCCTTTCCCCACAACCATCAATCCTCCTTGAAGGACAGTGTTCTGGTCTACATCAGTCAAAACCAAAATATGAAGGCCAAAAGGACAAAGCAGCAGATTGCTGTATTTTGTAAATTGAAAATTTATTCACAATATTCTGAATCTTGATCTAACTTTTAGAACTCAATATTTAAAATAAAAAAAAAAAAAGTGAATACATTTTCCTCTTTAGGCATTTGAATACAGTCAGTTTAAATGTATAGTTCCATTTCCATCAAAATCTGTTGTCAGAAATTGTTAGTTGTATCAACTTGATTTTCTTACTGTTCTGATTGTACAGTCCATTTTTGTCATGGGCCACTGGCTATATAGTACATCAGCTGACTGTATGTAATAAAGGGTAACAAGCCTGGACATTGTTGATGTTAGAACAGTAAAAAGCAGTGACCATAAATACTCAATCCACACAAACATCAATGAGAAAATCTGTATTTAAGTAATAATCAGATGACATATAAAATGTTAATCAAAGGACTTAAAGTCTAATTTGGATTTAAACTGTCCCATACTATGGTGGGATTTCTGTTTATTTAGTAATATAAAACCTTCATGTAATCAATTTCTTTGCAGTTCTTGGATTACCATCTTATAAATGTTATGTAATTTATAAAATATTTTGTGACTGAATTTGTTCTCTGTTTTCAAGCAAATGGGCAGAAAAAAATGATGTTAACACATAAACTAAGTTTTAAACAAGCAAGTATTCAATTAAAATCGAAAAAGTGGCTTTATATTATTGTATTTGATATCAAGATACCCTTATGGTCAAAACATTAATTTTAAAAATGAAAATCCTTTTTCATATTTGAGTTATGTTTCAATAGATTATAGATTTATATTTCCAAAAGCAAAAAAAATTACAAGTATGGCTGAGGTAAAACAAATATTTGACAAATATCTATCATCTTAAAATAAATAAATAAGTAAATACTAGCTGTTTATGTTAGTACTTCTCTATAAATATTCTCTCTACAGAACAAAGGACTTTTTTGTTTTGTTTTGTTGTGTTTGTTTTTCTTGGAGCTAGGGGAAGTGTCTGGGACATTGAACTTTACATTAAGCAGAAACAATCCCAATTAGGAGAAAGAGTTTAAAAAATCTTTTGTATCTGTTAATAATAATAATAATAATAATAATAATAATAATAATAATAATAATAAATCCAGAGCTCTTCCAACATGTAGAGAGGTATGTAATGTTATCCTTGCTTCTAATTCTGCTGCAATCGAGGTATTCTCTAAGTAAAAACATGTTTAAGTCCTAAGGATTTTAAAAAATGCAACTGGTCCCTATTAACACAAGATAACAATTTAAAAAAAATGCAACTGCCAAACATGATCAATTTTTTTTTTTTTTTTTTTTTTTTTTTGCTGACATAGTGCTCATTTGTAAACTACACGACAATGCCAAGGGAGGATTTCTTTACATCTTAATTTCTGTGGATATATATGTATATATTTCGGGGAGACAAACATTTACACCAACAATTTTAAGTCTGCTGCTGTAAAACTGCTGTGAAGTCATAAAGAGATTCTGGGATTTCAGATTTAGAGTCTTATTGATATCTTCATTGTGCAAAGAGAAAATGAAAACTATGAAAATGAAGGTTATTTATACTTCATTTGATGTTCCTCTTTGTACTGGGTTTACATCACAAGGGCTTTGTAGCGGGGGGGGTGCAAGGGTGGCTTCTGTGAGCAGAGTCCAGAAGCTGCCCCATGTCAGATCAGAGCCAGCTCCAGCCAGCCCCAAAAGGAACCCATCACTGGCCAAAGCTGAGCCAGTGAGCAACGCTGGTTGGTCCTCTGGGAGAGCAGATTTAAGCAAGGGAAAAAACAGTCACAACAACAGCAAAGCACTGTGCAACAGCAGCTGGGAGAGAGGAGTGAGAAAATCTGAGAGAAACCGCCCTGCAGACACTAAGGTCCAGGCGCTGGAGCAGAAGTTCCCTTGCAGCCTGTGGAGAGGCCCCTGGTGGAGCAGGCTGTCCCCCTGCAGCCCATGGGTCCCACACGGAGCAGATCTCCATGCTGCAGCCCGTGGAGGAGCCCCCGGTGGAGCAGGTGGATGTGGCCTGGAGGAGGCTGCGGCCCATGGAGAGCCCCCGCAGGAGCAGGTCCCAGGCCAGAACTGCAGCCTGTGGAGGAGCTCCCCAAGCAGGAGTAGGGGATCTGGGGGGCAGCTGCTGCCAGTGGGGGACCCATATTGGAGCAGTTTGCTCCTGATGGAAGGACCCCGTGGTACGGACCCATCTTGGAGCAGTTTTTGAAGAGCTGCTTCCTGTGGGAAGCCCACATAGGAGCATCAATTCTGCAAGGACAGTGTCCCATGGGAGGGACTCCAAGTTGGAGCAGGGGAAGAGAGTGAAGATGAAAGACAGGCAGAGCTGAAGCTTTAGGCACTGACCACAAGCTCCATCCTGTTCCCCTACACTGTTCAGGGGGAAGATTTAGAAGAGGGTATATGGGAGGAAGGTGTTTTTAGTTTGCTTTTAGTTCTCACCATTCTAGTATGTTATCCGTAGGCAATAACTTACATTACTCTGCCTCATTCTGAGTATGTTTTGCCCTTGATAGTTTTTGGTGAGTGATCTCCCTGGCTCTGTCTCAGCCCATGAGGGTTTTTTTTAATCATATTTTCTCCCCCTGTTCTGTTGAGGAGGGGGAATGAGAGAGCAGCGTGGACGTTGTGTAACTTAAACCTGCTAGTGTTAAACCACCACACCCTTACAAAAATCTTGAAATTTGAGGCCTTTTCTTGTTTTCCTCTTATACAGCAAGGATTTCCTCTTATATGGCAAGGATTTGATGCCGTATAAGAGTAGATAAAAGATAAAAGTGTAAAATAGAAATTCCTTGTGTTGGATGAGTGCTGAAATGCATGTTTATCCTTCTGGGATCTATTTTAGAAAAAGCAAGTAGGATTTCATTCTGCCCAAGGAATTATTTATTTTATTTAAAGCTTTATTTAAGCTATTGTCTAAAATTCCAGAACATGAATTTTAGACCAACTTTTTTAATTAATGGGAAGTTATATAGCTGTTATACACTTCCAGTGTTTGATGAGTGCCTTTTAGCAGCATATACAGAAAATCACAACTTTTCACCCCAGATAAAGTTCTCAAATTTTCCAGAACCTTGTTCACTTGTTACAATGCCTTGCCAATTCCTTTACGTTGTATAAAGCCTTTTAGGAGGGAACAGAGTACCTCAGCCATTTTACTGATCCAAATTATTATGGCAGCAGCCAGGCTCCATATCACTGAAGCAGCCAGGCTTCATATCATTGAAGCTGCATGACAAAAATCTGAAAAGTTTAAATGGGTTTGTGTGTGAGGTCAGTTTTTAGGTACAGCTGTAGTTTTGTAACTGGAAAGAGAGGTGGAGTAGGCTGGGTTGACTGGTTGACTTGGAAGATCACTGAGCTCAATGTAGCTTTGCAATAGTTTATTTGGGACAGTGATAGTTGCAATATAATGCAACCACTGAGCTCAAGTATTACATGAGAATCAGCTGTGACAGTCTGCTAGGCATTATGCCCTTTGAATCTCCTGGAAAACTGAAAATAAGGATGGAGCTAATTGGAATTGCTGTTAGAGAACCACTACATTTACGGAGGGAAAGGAATGACTATTGTAGTCTTTCTTGGCCATCTTGCACAAAAAAAAAAAAACAAAAAAAAAACAAAAAAAACCACCTGTTTAAGTAGAATTATTCTTCTTTAGGAGCTGAGAAATTTGAGCTTTTGGCTTTCGAGTGATTTATTTTTGTGTAAACAAGTTTTTGTTGTTGTTTTTAAGTTATTAATTTCTTGAGATACCTTATTTATTTGTTTTTTTTTTTTTTAATTCGAAGCTATATTGTCTCATTAAGCTTCATACATCAAAATATAATGCTAGCATTAAGTGAAAACATATAAAATTGCAAAGTGAAGTTATAACCACACTTACTCTTGTGTAATAATTGATACCTAAAGTTATCTGTCAAGTAAATGCTCATGTTGTAATAAGGTACAAATTTGCTTTTATGATGAATTAGAATTAACCCTGCACCCTGTTTCTAAGTTGGTTGCTCTCTATTTCCATTCCATACCCTGTTGTATGCACAAAGTGAAATCCACAGGCCTGTAGTGGATGAAGCTAATATTGTCTGTGTCTTTCACTGCTGGATGTTACAAAAATCAATACAAAAATCTTATGAGCATTTTCAGTACCCAATTCAATAGAAAATATGTCCCATTTCTGCAGCTTTTGCAACATTGTTTGAGCTTCCAGGGCATGGAGGTTTGGACATACTTTTTATTGAATCAGGTCCTCAGTAATGTCTTCATATATTTTTAAAGAAAACTCAGGAGATACACACTGAAATAAACAGTGAGAATCATACAAGTCGATGGCTGGACTAGAAAGCTTGAATGAGGATGTGAAGACTGAAATCTGGCTAGCAGCAGTTTCTCCTGCAAAAATATTTTATTTTTAACATGATGTCTGCTATATCTGGTTGTATCAACTACAAAGAATGTAAAGATAGTGCCTTTGGCACTGCCTAAGTTTAAAAATATATACCCACTGATAAACCATCAGTAGATATTTTAATAAAAATAATCATGGTTAAGTTATATCCTGCCTATTTTACTAGAATGTACTCTTTTTTTTTTTTTTTTGGTTTGAAGCATTCCTTAAATATTTAAGAGTATGTATTAATCTACTCTTCATTCTAAAAGTCTGATTTATGTCAGATTTATGTCAGTTCCATAACTATATGGTGCAAGTGCCTGGAAGATATACGCCATTTGAGAAAAAAGTCATTACTTTGTGATAAACGTAAGATGAAAGTGATGCTTCTAGGCAGAGATTCAAGAAAATTTCTGGAAGGCCAACCTCCTTGTCAGCTGAAGGCACCAAAGCATTCAGCTGAAAAGGAAGCTCTCCTTTCCTTTCATTGTCTTTATACACACTTAACGTATCCCACAATAAGTATTTAGTGGAAAATTGCCTTTTGCATTCTCCTCTGCATGAACTGAGGCAAAAATTTGTTACACTTCTAGTGGGTAGTTATGACTAATACAGACTTCAAAACTGTCCTCATTGGCAAATAGGGGGTAATAGGTACTGAGTCCAGTGATACCCATGAATGATAAGAGAGATGTGCTGCTGTGATTTGCTGACATGAGATGTGGTGACTATGTTAAAATAACTGTAAGTTTGTCATGCCTTTTCAATAGTAAAGCAGATGGAACCTTTGTCTGTCTAGCAGTACAGTTTCAGACAGGCTGAGAATCTGAATTCTATCATCACTCATCACAGATCTCCACCTTCTGTCTGCTTCATTAGGTCATATTGGTAATGTAAAGAAACTACAGTTCACCTTCAAGAACCGAAGCATTTTTTTTCCACATCTTCTAAATTGGTTTTAGCAGTATTAACAGTACTGTCAATGAAGCATATTTGAAGGTATCTTATGTTCTTGGAAAGATCTAACTGAGAGTATTTAAAAAAAATTAATTTAATATAAATGTTTTAGCAATAATAGGGTCTCTTTGCTAACATCTAGTGAAACTTAGGAATTCAGTAGTGAGGTAAAATTACTTTATGTCTCTGGTTGTGGTGGTCAGCATACTTAAATCTGAAAAGGGTTGTTCCAGTAATGATATAATGCAGTGGAGGCAGATCTTTCTTTGGAGAAAGATCTTTCATGTTTACTCTTTAAAGACCCAGTTCATCAGATACCCAAAATGTTTTTTTATATACAGTAGGAATCACATTATTTTATTATTATATTATATTATATGAATTATATTTTTATTTTATTTATTTTATTTTTTCTTCTGTAGATCAGTCTCCACCATTCTTTCATTATTCCTTCTCAGGGCTATAATTTCCAGGGTTTTTCCTGTCCTTGTCAATCCCTCTGTTGTTTTCTCTGTTTCTCTCACACAGTTACACATAGTATAACAGTATAATGTAGCAGATTTTACCTTCTCTTTGCCAGTCCCCAGAAAATCTTTACAAATGGTCTAAGACTACTGATGTGTGTCTGTCTCCTGGGTGGTGTTTTTTATTGTTTTGCCAATTCCTAAATAATATGAAAGATAACTCTAATTTTAGTTATTTCTTAATTTCTTTTGGGGAGTAACCTTTAGTAATATCACAAAGCATGAATGTATGTAAAATAAATAAATTTTGTATTCCTTAATGATATGTTTAAATATAATACATTTCAAAAGGCCTAGATGAAATAACACTGTGCTAAATTTAGCTTTCTTTTGTTAGTGACATGTATGTGATGTTTGTTTTACAGTTATTCAACCAAATTTTATGCGACTATATTTCAGCCACGGGATTGTTTTTGAACTGATTATGGGGATTATCATGTTGACTATAGGAAACTTGAACTGTTTTGATTGAATACATATGCCTTAAGCCTTGTTTCTGTTAACAGACTATATAAACAAAACTTATAGAAACTTACACTTCTTTAGGATTCCAATACGCCTCACAATCAATTTAATTATATTCAAAGACAAACATGATGAATACATTTGTAAAAACATTCACTTTTATCTTGAACTTTACTGTAGACTTCTGGAAAAAAAAATCTCAAATATGGGCTTTAATAGAAGTCATTCATTAAATAAACTATAATAGTATTGATAAACATATATTTTGATTTTCTTAAGATACACGTCATTTCATTTATATTCTATACAATGATTTTAAGAATAAATGTGTTATTATTACTGTTAGTATATAACTTGGCAGTGTTTGCATGGCTGAGATATTACATAAGTTTATGCAGACTAATTACAAAAACAAATTTTTGTTTAGTCAAAATACAATCAATTTTACTAAAGCAGGTAAACTAATAAAGAAAAAGAACATCTAAATGTACTTATCCATGTGAATGATATTATTTATTATTTATAAAGACACTGAATTCTTTGTTTTCTATGGGCATATAATGTTCAATATCTGGAATAATAGAAAATTGGTGAAAATGAATGGCTCAGGAGTAATATTTTTCAGAAGCTATCAAGCTACATTTCACTTTGCATTTTATATATACATTATTTATATATTTATGAAAGTCCTGTGCATATTAATGTTGTCTTTTGGGCAGATACTTCCCCTTTTTATTTTGGTAATTATGAGACCATTGCCAAAAAATAAAAATAAAAATAAAAATCTTGGCTCTCCTGGCAGGTGTATATATCCTCCACTGTGGAAGTATCTGCATTGACGTAACATTTAGTGAAAACACAATGCAGAATGAGACCTGAAAAATCAAATTTTGTGGTGTGCCAGAGGAAGAAAGCATGAACAAACTGAGTAGTGTTTCTTCTCCTTAGCAGTTTAGCAGTCTGTTCCTGAGATATTATTTTCTGGAACTATTTCTTTTCACCTTCGATAACATTTTTTTTTTCTTTCCGTCATCAACGATTCTTCTGGTTTTGTATCTTGCAATCTGTTTTGAGTGGTAACTTATCACTAATTATTTAGGTAATTAGTGTAAATTTAAGATGGCTAAGACACCCCTAACATCAAATATAATATTACACACCAAAAGGTAGCAGCAATTTTTACATGATCTTCTGCAGTAAAACCCAATTTTTATCAAACAAAAGCAATATGTTTTTGAAAGAATCATTTTTAAGAGCAGACTAAGCAGTCAAGTTACCTAATTCATTGGAGAATTTTTCATTTCAATTATGACCTTGAAGTCAGTGATGCTTGGAATGCCCCTCAGACCATGTCATGGGTGCTCTAGTAAAGATCTATCGTTAGATCAATTACTAAAAGCAATGGAACATCTGATCCTACCCTTGAAATTAACCAGGAAAAGTAGGTCAGCACACCTTCAGCTGACACAATGAAGTATTATGCTCTCAATGACCCAGGAAGGAAAGCCCTAATGATTGATGGGAAGAGAGATTTAAATAAGAAAGTTGAAGCACACTAGAATTAAGCACGTCAGAATGATCAAGCAACTCTAGACAGCCAAGTGACTTCAGATAACAGAAATTTTGGTCATATCTCATTCTCCACCTCCCTCCTCCACAGAAAGTCATATTTATGATCAAATGCAAATGGATTTAAGCTTCAAAGATCCAACAGTTTTTCTAAATAGTAGTCATTTCTTCTCTTTCTCTCTTTTTTTTTTTTCCCGTTTGTTTTTGAATAATGCTATTTGGCTATCATTAGCTCTCACAGTCTCTATATATGTGGTAGAAAGACCACTGCAATCTCTTCTGAGCAGTTAAAAACTCTAAAAACGATGTCAGAATGAATCCTGTATGTTATCGCCACTTTAAAATATATGAAATCTATTTTCCAAATACACCTCAGAGGCATTACTCCTCTTTGAATTAAAAAGAAATAGATAAACAAAATACATGTGGTAATACAAGAATATCAGAAGTATATGTATGTGTATATATATGCATATTTGCATATCAGAACTATATGCAAGTATTTTTAACTATTCTGTGGTCGAGAGCTGAGCACATATTTATAAACCACTTAGGACAGCTTGGTGTTAGACAGGAATGCAACCTCACAGTACTCTAGGAAAGGCATCATAAAAGCTCTGTATTGTTTTTTCCTTTCATTTCCATTAGATTTAAATTAAAATGGTACATACTTGTTAGAAGTAGACTTCCAGAGAAGATGCTACATACATTCAAGTTATTGTTTAAGGACTGTGAGTAATCTTTGTCTGTGAAGGCAAAAGGATTTCATGATCACTTTTTAGATCAATAGTGAGATAAAAAGTGTGTCTTTTCTGAAGTGTGTAATAGATTATGTAATGCCTTTCCCTAGCTTTCTTGGACGAGCAATATAAGCAAAGGAAGGCTGAAGGATCTTGGCAGTCTCTGACCAGACTGATGGCAATCTTTTTGCCAAATCTGAAAAGAAGACTAAATTTGCACTTGCCTTTTCTATGAAGAGTGCCAAAAATCATTCAAAGACTCAGCAACAGTACTTTGAATAGGCAAGAATTTTAGGTAGATATTATATTTGTAAATATGGGGCTCAATTGTTTTCAATTAAAGTGATCTAGTTTCTGTATTCAGCAATTAAAGGCATATCTGCCACAAGTTATTTATAGTTTAGAACTGGAAGTTTACTGCATCAACTATTTCTTGGACTACTAGAAAGAGAATTTACAATGTGCTGTTTTTCTAAATAACTCACTATCGAGGGAAACATTGCTTACTTCACTGAGCATTTAAAATGGGTATATAAGAAATATGAAACACCTGTACAGAAGATTAAATTGAATGTCATAGAGCTTGAATGACTCCAGTCCTTAAAATCTGCTGTAGAATTGTTCAAGTTTATGTTGTTACAGCAACATCTGTGGACTGGACAGGGGGGTCCGGAGTGTGAGCAGAGACTGCTTCAATGTACTTCAGTACCACATATATTTTATCTATGTTTTAAGTAGTATCTAAGGGCAAATATGTAGTTGGACCAACAGGTTAACTGACTCTGTCAAGCCCTATTAACTGTAGCCTTAAGAATAAATTGCTTTCATAGACTATGATTTGGGTTCTGCCAAGTAAAATTCCAAAAATTTTGCATCAGTTTCCACCAGTTTGTTGCTTTTCCTCTGGTCCTTGGCCTTTACAAAGGGTGTTTTAGTGGACTTTCTTTTTCCAGAAAACCTGTCAAAACCATGGGAAAATAATTTGAATTAAGACTGGAAGAAATCTTCAGATCTCTCATAATGTAGGCTTGAAAATATTTTTTCCCATATGGTGTTCTATGATTTCTCTTTCTTCTTATTAGATTGCTATGCCCACTTTCTTTCTTTCTTTCTTTCATATTGTGATTGAACTTAAACTTTTGATATGTGAAGTAAAATAAACAACAAAACAAATGGTGCTGCATGTGAGTAAATGTACTATACAGGATTGTTAGCCTGATCTAACTCAGTTATTTTACATAAGTCATATGGAACTCATTTCTCTATTTGAACAGCATCCTGTGAATTTAGCTGTACCCTGCAAACCCAAAATATTCAGTACCAGCCTATTCATTTATATCACTAAGTATAGCACATTAGAGTGATGAAGAAAACAACTTTTCAGCTCTACCTGTCCTTTCAGTTCATTATCACTGAGGTAATCAGAAATTTCAGTAAACTAAGCACGATTTAAGTCTCTCACCCCAAAGGAGATTTGCTGATTCACGGTATAAAAAGCTCTTAACTTTCACAGTTGGTATTTTCTTAACAAGCACAGACCACTGTGCTAATAAAACAGGTATTTTAAGAAACTGCAGTCTCTAATATTATTAGTCAGTCAGTGAAATAGACATCAAGCCTTGACTTGCAAAAGGAGTTTCAAAATAAAACAAAACAAAACAAAACAAAGCATGAAGAGTCTACATGATGTAGTTATATACTGAGGCTCAGAGGGAATATTTCTGGATTATTTTCTTACTCTTCTATTTTATTATTATTATTATTATTTTTTTTAAGAAACATCAAAAGTGGAGTGTTTTTTTTTGTTTGTTTGTTTTATTATTTGCCTTAATGCTTCATGGAACACTTTCATTTTCATTATGTATAATATATGATAAAACAGAAATATCTCCTTGAAATTAAGATTTTGTTTGAGGTTTGTCAAATTGTTCTTAAAAGCCTCAATAAAATAGTGTATCAAGCACTACAAAGATCAGGTCATAATTAAGAATGGTGTGATTGGAGTACTAATTAAGTTCAGGCAATGATTTCTCAGTACACTGGAGATAAAGCAGAGTTTTAGTTTAATTAGACTTTGAATGCCAAGGTTTTGATCAATAATAATTAAAAGACCATTTGCAAAAGCTATATTTATATAATTTATAGTCTGATTTTTCTTTTCTTTAAATATGTCAAAGCCTAGTGTGTAAAAATTGTTGGGATTCTATGTTAACACCATCAAAACTACTACTCTTATATATATGTACATATAATACTTATTTAATAGCTTTAATTTTCCACATAAAATAAAGTTTGTTTGGTATTAGTTGGTTTGGATTTGATTTGACAGGTGTCAATTTAATTAACAATCAACGAAATGACATTCTAGATTTGCTTTGGATAGCAGTTCAACACATTACATTGATTTTGTATTATTGGGCTAGGTGTTGTCATCATTATTACTGTGTGCTGTGCTTCAGGAAGAGTTTGAATTAACCAGTAGAATTTTAGTATAGAGTCTTTTTATCTTTTGGCATATAAATTATTGCCATAGTTCAAAAGTGAACGAAAATGTTTTGTTGGTGTTGTTCTTGATTTGTGTTTTTTAAAAATATTTTTGTATTAAAATTATTCAGACTAAAATGCTTCCAAACGTTTTAGCTTATTTATATACTGGGATTATTATTAATTATTATTATTATTATTATTATTTCTTAAAATCTACTTTATTCTTTTGGGAATATAACACTAACATAATGTTAGCTAATATTTTTAACATCAGGGCTGAATTTAGGTGGTTGTTGACCATCTTGTCTTTCAAGCTGTATTTTCTATAGAGTAAAAGCAGCAGTTAGGACAATTACAGGAACACCTGTACTAGTGAGTCATGGGAACTGCTCTAGCATGAAGCCAGTCTCAGCATGGACGATAAAAGAATGCTTAAGTATGTTCAAAACCTCTACAACTCCAAGAAATTGGATGTTTTGTACATTCTACCTGTCTGTGGTTCCCTCAAGAGAGAGTCTTTTCTTGCAGAAGTGACAGAATTTGAGAAAAGTATAGACTTCTTTATACTTTCTATCCCAAAAGAAATATTAATTACCTGTGAAAGCTGGATCCTCTTATAAATTTAGAAAGTTTTGCAAGGTGCACTGCAGGCTCAAACCAGTATAACTTCTAGTCAAAATGAAAGGCTGCAGATATTCAGATCTGAATAGTGATCTATTCTATATCAATCTATTTTTATGAATAATAAAGATTGTAAAGGCTACTGTGAGAATGGAAGTGACATGTCAGCAATACCTGTTTGCAGTGTGGTTCAAATTAGACTCAACTCATTCAAAGGTCTGGAGACTCAGTACTAAAACCATACATTTTTACCAAATCACAGAATGGTTGAGAATGGACAGGCTCTTCCAACCCCTTGTTCAAGCAGGGTCACCTAGACCACAACTCTAGAAAGTGTTAGTTCCTAGTACATTTTAAAAATTGGAAAAACAAAAACAGAAAAAAAAAAAAGACTAAAATATTTATAATCTGCCCATACCCAACAAAAGGAATATAGGAATTGTAGGAAACTGCAGGAATTGTAGAAAGAAAAGGTCTTTCCTTGCCTATATCTTCCTGTCATGGAAAATATATTTACTTTGTGAGAGTTCTCTCTGGTCAAATGTGCATGCATATATCAACTGCAATTCAAAATGAGGTTAAATTAGGCAAAGTCTTTCTAAACATGTCTTTCTAAATAAGTATAATATAGAAATACAAACTTTTTAAAATAGATAAAAATATGTAATTAAAGTATTATCACATAGCCACTTTTGAGGACTTTTTTCAAGCTTTGCTTCATTTGAATTTCACATATTTGACATCTTGTTTTCAAAATTCATCTGATTATATCAATATATTACATTATGCAATAATAATGAAACATGACATATTTGAGCAGAATGAGTCTTCCTGGTGGCATGTCAAACCTAATACGTTCCAACTCAAAGTTCTTTAAAACACATTTGTTAAACCTCTATTTAAAAGAGCTGCCCCTGCTCAGATTATTTGTATTTGCTATCACTGTTCCTTCTGTTAAGTTAAACTGGGTGTTTTGCAACCTGCTTCTCTTGGGTCAGTTAACTTTCACTTCAAGTCAATGCAACAGAAAAGAGAAATGTGCAAAACCTCATGGGTAAAATGAAGAACATAACATCCTTTCTTTTTTTTGTACCTTCCCTCAGTTTTGAAAATACACACCTAGGTTAATGTATACTTTATTCCAGTAGTAATTATGATCCTACACATCTCTTAGTAATCATGATGATTTACCCTTAAAAGCTGGGGCCAGGAAAAGGACATTGGAAATATTTAATGAGTGAATCTTCTAGAAAAAATTGCAAACTACTGCTGATGGGATAGACTTTTTTGGGGATGAAAAGTTATGTCAAGAATTCCTGACATAAAGTTTAATTTTTTACCACTCCAAGAAGCCTGAGCTAAAGACAAAACAAAGATTTATGTTGCATAATAATAAGAAAGAACAATAAATAACTGAATGTTGTTTTAAGAAAAAGATGTGTTCTTGTTCCAGTTTTGTTAACTGCAGAAAGAAATCCCGAACATTTTATAAAGATTCTTTGCCAGTCCAGAATATTTAGACATTGATTTAGAAAAAATGATTACTTGCTACTGTTTTTTACTTGTTTATATTGCTGTATGTGAGAACTGTTGCATTTCTCCTTCACATGCCACTGCTACACAAAAAAAAAAAAATAAAAATTACAGGAGACATATTCTATTTGCGGGAGGTGACATTTCATCAGCTTCTAGAGTTCTGTTGAGTCTTGATAGTTCATTCAGTTTGATAATTAGTCTTTTTGCTGAAGTAGCTTAGGAAGCCTTTGTCTGATGCCAGTGTTTTCCTTTGATTTTCCTTTCCTTGTTTCTTTGATAAGTAATTTGTGACCTAGTTTTGGAAACACTCTGTTTAGGAAAAAAAAAAAAAGGGGAAAAAAAAAAAAGAAGGTCTTTTAAGGGTTGCATACCTTATTAGTTGCTTATCCGTTCCCACTCTTCATCCTAATAGAAGTTATGCATGCACCATAGCAGACAAATGGTTCACTCTGCTGAGTGGATTTCAGGCTTCTCAGAAAGTGAGAACAACAGCAAAACCATAGCATTAATCAAAATAACTGCAGAAGATTATAGTAGGTCCTGGCACTGTGTGGAAAAAGAAGAAACTCTAGCAACTTCTGTACTTTCTGTTGTCTTCTGCAGATGGTCTATCTTTTCCCAAGACTCTGCTTTGGAGTGAGAGCAATCTCCTTTCCACTGGCAGACCTCAACTAAGTATTAATTGGAAACTTAATGAAAAAATAAAGCACTGGCACTGTGAACTCTCTAATTTAAATACTACTGTATGTGTGCAAGAAGTGGGAAGGTAAAGGGAAATATAGAGAAGGACAAAAAATTATGAATATAAGATTATTTTTTGCAATGTGTTTTTCTGAGTGTATGTGAGAATCATTGAAATGCAAGCTGACAGACCGCTGAATATTTTTTTTCAGCTGTAGTGGGGTGAGGGGGTCATTTTTTGTGTGTAGGTTATGAACATAAATGAGGTGACCTATACAGAAGCCTCACTCTCCCTTATACAGGTGGATAGACCTGCTAGCTATCATCTTTGCCCCAAAAGTTGCATGCGTAGTTAAAATACAAGCCCTTTCAGAATAGTAAACCATCTACAAACCTTCAAGAGATAAGGATACATATTTTTCAAAAAATTAGTGTTGCTGGTGTAAATAAAGCATATTTTTCATTATTTTCTACTGTAGAAGTGAAAATATTCCTGTCCAATTGTATTATATAAAACAATAACCCTGAAACAAACAAACAAAAAAACAACAACCACAGATTAAAGTGAAATGTCTGTCAGCTCCTTACATATTGACAAAATAGAAATATTAATTACAAATATCCATGAAATATGTCTTTAAAGGCTATTAGACATATGAATAATTATAACTCTCCTGAAAGGAATGCAGTGTTTGATTTTGTATCTTCTGCATATAGTCAGCTGTTTCTGTATGTACAATTTATACAGTTTGTTACTGAATTTTTGGGACAGATCTTTTATCCTTTGCTTTCTACTGGGGTTCAGGATGCCATTTACTTTTTGTTGTATTGCCTGAGTTGATTTTTGTGGGGGGCATAAGCATGTTCCCTGATTTATTATTATTATTATTTTAAATATATTTTTACATGACTAGATTTGCTAGCCAATGGCCATATTTCAGTTTGTCACCAGACTTCCTTCCAAATGGCAGCATTTTATAAAACGTGAAATCACAATACCCAATCATTCAGAAATATTGGGCTACTTCAAATTTTTATAAGCTCTTAAATTTGAAGGTGATCAGGGTTCTGAGCTTGCATTGCACAGAATAATTTAAAATTATTGGAGCACTTCACATATTTTTAAAACCACTTCAGCTAGGAAACGATGGGGTTCTAGAAATATGTGGCATATAAGGATGTAAAATTATCAGGGAGCTTAAGTGCTTCAGTGTGAAAGTGATCAAGGTTCCTTGCTTGCACATTGCAAAGCAATTGAAAATTACTGGAGTGCTTCAAGTGGTTCATGTTTTTAGAAGAGTTTTAGTCTTTCCTGCTAAAATACTCTTTAAAATTTTGAACATCTCCAATATTTTCAAATGTTGAGTATCCACCTGTTATCCTGCTTCTCTTTATTTTGAGTCGTTGTTTTATTTTATTCTTTTTTTATTCTTTTTTTATTCTTTTTTTATTCTTTTATTCTTTTTTTTTTCTTTCAGAGTAAAATTGAATAATCTTGAAATCTTTTAGTTAGAGACACATAGCAGCTTTTCTGAACTCAGTTGTTCTATTTCTTATGAATAAAGCTGTTCAAGATATATATTTTAATAATATTGGTATTGAAAGCTGACATCTGAAATCATGCATTTGACATTATTTATAGACTACTTTCCAATGGTAATTTATTTAATTTAAAATTCTATAAAATGTTCTTTTTGGATTAGATTTAATTTATCTTAAATTAATTATTTTTACTTTTAATTTTGTTGGTTCCCATCTTAATTACTGTTAAAATACTACTTGTTTTTTCTCCCTTTTGTGTGCCCTTCCTTCCCTTCCACTCCTTGCTGTCTTCAATACACACACCACACAAAACACTGTTATATCATAACTCATTCTCTCAGAGCTCATTCTCAGTACTGTGTTTTGGTAGAACTCACACTGGGTAGATTTTTGAGCTGGATTTATCATCCACACAAGAGAATCATAATAGTTCTATATTTTAAGAGGGGAAGAAAAAAATCCTATAAAGTGCATCATTCTGCAATGCATTGTTTCTGTATGTTGAATTTATGACTGTAAGAAGGAAATCACTTGTGTTATACAGATATTCTGTTGTGTGCATTTAAAAATTTAATTCAGTCTCTACCATGATATTTGTTTTACTTAACTGTTTTCATGAACTTTGCTTATTTCAGGTACATATTTCCTTACCTTATCTCTACTATGAACTATTTTATTCAACCATTTGCTTCTTTCAGAAATGTAAAGAATCTATGTAGTCTGCTTTTTTATTCTTATTTTTTCATTTTATATCTAACTACAGTTGCAGTGGCAACTTGTTAGAATTAAAAATCATGTATGTTTTTATTTACCTCAATGTTGCATATAGGAACTCTATTAATAATAAACACTATTTCTCAAGGGGGAAAAAAAAGGAAAAAAAAGTCTTATTTAGTGAGGGCTTTAAAATGTCTGTGCAACAGGATGAAATCCTGGAATAGCGCAATCATAACCTTAAAAACAAGCAACTAGAAATTACTTGTAATAAATATTTCAGTTTTTTGAAGATCAAAATGGACATATTACATTGTTTAACATAATGTTGCATTCATTTCATGTTACTGTTTTCACTTCTAAGATAACTAGAGCAGCATAATTCCTAGCAACTGATGTTGCCTGCTGATTTGAATTGGCTGTTTGGAAACTTTATAGTGTTTGTTATTGTTCCTTTGTGAGAATTTTAAATTATGAGATGCCAAAAAGTGCTTACTATGTAAGAAAGGTTTGGAATTAAAAAAAGTATAATCTTGTACATGTTCTATGTTTGCTGTCATGAGTAGTGCCCTCCAACCTTTATATGACTCATAGAAAATTAAAACAAATGATTTTTATCTTAGAAAATCACATTAATATTGGCTACAGATATATCCATATCAATAGCTACTATTAAAACAATATTTTTGCAATTTTGGAAAATGAAATAGCTATTGCAGTTACAATTGTTGGGATAAAGAAGATAGATATCTATAGGGATTGAAAAGACTGAAATCTGTAAACACTAATATAAAAATTGTTTACAGTGTTAACATTTATCAGAGACAGAATTTTCTCTGTGTTACAATAAATCGTGTCTTATTGTACAAGTGTCTGGCCTGTATTTTCCAACTCTATTTCCAAGTATTAAATGTGATCATGAGGAAAAAGATGTTTGTAGCTCTAGTTTATTTTAATCAAACTGATTAAAAACAAGCAAAAAGCAAAGCCTTAAGCATACAAAAGTACCTCTTATGCTTCTCTCACATTTAGTTGGGATGGGGGAGATTGTCTCCAAGTTCTAGGAAGACATTTTCCAGGGTAAACATATTACAAATGTTTAAAATGCTGATAGTGTGTGCTTCTACTGTACTACTGTAGTCTTTTCATAAGAGATATGTCTTTTCATAAGAGAAATTACTGTATGAAGAAAATAAATGTTTGGCCATGTTTGGAGTGTATGTGTGCTATGTGCATAACTGTAGCATTAATTCCTTGATATGCACTGTGGAGATCAACAGAATGAGAGGATTCAAATTGACTACCAAAGTAACAGGAGAGTAATTCATCAGTACCTCTAAACCTCTAAACCTAAACCTCTATTGCCAAAATTCACATTGCAGTAGCTGGAAGATAGTCTGGAGAGAAATATTACTTTGTATTCCTCTATTCCTGCCTCCCTTTTTACTCTTCATAAGGATTTACTGCTATCTACCATCAAAGTAAGGATACTTCTCAAGGTAGACTTTTGATCTTGGTGATGATGGCCATTTTCAGGCAGTGCTTACCAGTAAAATGAATAGCACATAATCAGTGCCTAAGGCTGTTCCTTAGAACTCACTAATAACGTCAGACATCTCATAAATTTGCTGCTGAAAACAATCTCCATTTCATGTATGTGGGCATGTAGTTCTTTAATTTTCATATACATACCAAAGAATTTAGATAGTGTGACCTAATTATTTCTTGCAATTTCACCATCCTTCTGTTATATTGATAAATCTTAGAACTGCTTGGAGGGTCTGAAACAACATTTATAGAAAAAAAAAAATCTATTTAATAAACACAGCCATATGACCTGCCTTTTTCAAAGTGGATGTATAGCTTTTCACCCAGCTGGCACATGTGCTTATATATATATATATATATATATATATATATATATAATTTTTTTTTTTTTCTAGTAGGAGACCCATGTGCATGTTGAAGTTTTTGGTTTGTGTATTTTGGATTTTGTTTTGTTTTCTTTCTTATTTTTAATCAAAAATTAGTCTAAGGCTTGTGGGTTTGTTTGTTTGTTTTTCCGTTTTTCTTCCTCAGGTCCTTCTAGTACAGTTACTTCACTGTTAGGGACTTGAGCAAGAGGACTCAACTCCTTTAGCACTTCAGCAGGAACAATGATGAACAGTTATGTATAAAGAGAGCATCCTAAAGAAAAGACATCTTGCCATGCTGAAGGTATCATTTTCTTTCCCTTCTGTTGCAAATTCAATTCAGTTGCCATCTGAACACTATCATGAAGAACCAAGAAAAAAATAAATAAAAGTGGCCATTACAAGAGGAGATTATAACAAAATTAGAGAATTCAGAAATGTTGATAATTGTCCCATAGTTTCTGAAATTCTGTTTTTCTAACACTTAAGAGGTTTTCTGTGGCACTACTTAGCATGTATAGACAGTGGTTTGTTGACATACACATAGACAGAAAAAAAAAACAACAAACACAAAGAATGTAAAAATGAAAGAGTATTAAACAGTAAAAATGAAAGAGTATTAAACAGTAAAAAATCAACAAAAAAAAACACCCTATGGTTTGAGTATATATTTCCTTCAGTGTTAGACTTTGGATACTGAAGTGAGATTGAGTGCTGATTTCAACAAATAAATTAACATTTTTATTTCTGCACATGATATATTAGAACATAGATGCATTTCCCAAGATATTTTACTATACGCAGCTTCCCAGACTCTTTATTGAAAATGTTTTACTCAGTATTTGGAATACAGGCTGCTTGTGATTACTCAGAAAACACTGTTTCTGATGTCCTGATCAGATGGAAAATCTCAAAAAAAAATTCCATATCTTGATTTTGCCTGAGAAACTAATTGTTACAGTATTTTATCAACGTAAATTTTAAAGAGAGAACATGTATTTAAAATAGACTACACTCATAATAAATTTTTAAATTATTTGAAGATAGTGAAAGAAATATATTAATTTAGTTTAAAGTCCATAGTTTGAGTTACAATAAACTTTTGGCAAAAACTAGACAAGGTTTGTATCTTCTGAAAATCTTGTTAGCTGATAAGTATTATAGGCACTTCAGTGCACTTTGTAACTTGTTGATAAAATGCTACAATAAACATAGCATTGTAGAATCATTCAAGTTGAAAAAAGACCTCTAAGATCATCTAGTCCAACTTTTTAATATAAATTTTACCTAGGGATATTGAAAGCTATAGTAATGTTTTAATATTCTGAATTATTAATAAATTTTAGAACTATTTATTTAAATGCAACCTTATTATCACTATCACTATCACTATTACTGTTACCACTAATACTACTAGTACTATAATAACAATAACAATAACAATAACAATTATAAATTATATATAAATAATAAATATAAAATATATATAAATAATAATTATTAATGTTATTATTATTAATGTTATCCTTATAACTTTCCATGAAAAATTATATGTTTTTTGTTATTATTGTTTTAATTGGAAAACTTTTTGATTAAATCATCTTTGAAAAGACCTTCTGGAACTGGAAGCAGGTGGAAACTCACTGGAGACTCAAAATATTTCTGAAATGTTTCATAAACAAATATAACTTAATCAATACACTTTTTCAGTAACATTAATATGATTAATAATATATTTTATTTTAACAGAATTTGGTATATATTTAAAGGAATAAGAGGCTTGGACCAAACCAGGACTTTTTTTACTTTTGAGGAATAAAAAAATCAATCTGTTTTGCTACTGTTCATTATCTAGGAAAGAGCAACACAAATATTCATTGCAAACTTTTACATGTTATTGATATTTAAGAAAAACTGAAAATAAGAAATTAAGAAAAATGAATGTTATCATTGTCTTAAGGGATAGAATGTATCTGATCTTACAGAACCCATAAGTATTTGAGTAATGAATAATAAGTAGTAGTAAGTCTTTAAGAAAATGTTAGAAAAAAAAGTGTTCAGTAAAGAAAAAGGTGGTGGTTTTGTTTATTTGTTTGCTTTAAGTAGTTAGAGAATATGTATTATTCTTATTGCCTTTATCTGCAGAGTGAAAAGAGATGGGCTTCTTCCATTTACTACAGTATGTAATTTTTAATTATCACCAGAGAAAAAGGTCACCCTGTTAAATTAAATAAATGTCACAGAACAGATTGTTCTTCATGTTTTTGTTTTTGTCTGGTTTTTGTTTGTTTGTTTGTTTGTTTCCTTTTTTTTTTTCTTTTCTTTTTGAATGTAAGACAGTTTATTCTTTCCTTAACTTTCAGTACACTTGATGGGATGTTTGGACTGCAATGAATTCATCTTCACAGTAGATAAAAAGTAAAGGTAAAAGACAGTTTGTTGTCTCTTTCAACCTATTTTTAATACTTTTTTTCAACATTTTTAACATGGTTTCCTGTGGAAATTAGGCTTACATAGTGAGTGAATTATTCCCCTACACCCCCCAGTTTAACCCAGTAAAAGCAGTGGTGGATAAACTATTTGGAGTTTACTTTGAAGCTGAAGGCCAGAGAAGCATCTCTTTTATCTTCTGTGTGGTAGCACCAGGAAATGAACAAGATAATAGACACTACTTTTGACATTCTACAGCACTGTTGTCTCATGCCTATAGGGGATAAAATAGCAGGTAGAACTTGGGATGTGATCATTAGAAGGGTTGGGTAATGCTGCGGAACAAAACACCAAGAGTAAGAAACCAGGCTTCATTAAGTCCCCTAATTATAATGTTGCTTAAAATATTACATATCTAGCTCTATAGGAATCCAGGTTCCTCAGTGTTGTCATCCTTCATGCAAGAGTGTCATGAAAATGCAATCAGGAGTGTTTTTAAGGAATTTGAGACTGAAATGATTTTAAATAAGACAGGTACTTTTATTCACCCAATAAGTTGTGTAAACAGCTGTGAAATACATTGTTGGGAATTGCACAAAACAAGATATTTGATTATTTACTAATTTATGTATTTATTTATTGTAACTTGGCAGTTAGCTTAGCATGGAAAGGATATGTCCAGTGCAAATTCTGTGCACACAGTGAAAATATCCACCAAAGTGCTGGGGCGTGCTCCATATTTTGTTTGCTGTAATCACTTCAGTAATTAAAAATAAAAAAGTACCACTTCATATCCATGCATTCCCCTGATGGTTTTCTAGCCAATATAAATGGATAGCAAGGGTTGGCAGCCCTACTCTAGTTGAGAGGGAGAGATGTTAGTCACCTCATAAATCAGCTGACTGGGAGGAAACTCATTGGTGCTCATACCAAAATGAGCAGTATGAAGAATGTTTTCCTAGAGTTGTACGAAGGTGAGATTTATCACTGATGGGAAGGTCCGACACTGCTTGGGTAAATGCCTTCGTAAAAGCCAATGTTTTAATGAACTTTGCTTCAGAACAGGTCATTTTGACCTTGTTATTTCCAGATTGGTTCCTGAGGTCTGCTTTCGTCTTTTCAGTCAGCTCAGAGGAAACTTCAGCAGCCTGTAACAGGAGGTGCCAGATCCTGCCTGCTGCTCTGCGTGAGGAAAGTATATTAGATGTCAGCTCCCTGATTGCTTAGGCCCCTGTCCGGGGCAAAGATGGTGTCAGCGGTCAGGCTGGCAGCTGGCTGTTTCAGAAAGGCAGCTTTCAAGTTTAACCTTTAAGAGCTTTCTCTTGGGATTTGAGTCTGCTCTTTAAAGTCTTATGGAATCCAAATTTCTGCTTTCTAAAGATGATCTCCCCATGTCCTGGAAGCCAGTACCACTAGTCCTGCAGGCTTTCTCCATTTGGAATGCCTTACTTATTTGTAACCTTTCTGTTTACTAGGGATTGGTTTCTTAGTTTTGTTTGAAAAGGAAATTGACTTCTCTCACTCTTTGTCATTGCCTTGTTAACAAGGAGGAGGAAAAGCTGCCTAATCTCAACATTATGAGAGTTGTTGGAATTGATCCCAAGTGAACTCTGGAGAGCAGAAAGTCAGATCACCTCTTTGTTTTGTTTCAGAAGGTTACCAAAAGGGAATGACAGCCTTCAAGGGACCTATTTCCCACTATCTGAAAGACTGTATTAAGCAAGCATGTTTAGTGAAGGGTAAAGCAAGTACTGGTGGGAACAAATGTGTGCACCACTGCAGCAGGCTTAGGGCTTGGAGCAGAGGATGCAGAGGTCTGCTGTGTAGAGGTCCCTAAAGTGAGTATGTGAGCCTTTCTAATTGTATTAATTCGGCATTGCAGGATGGATCCTCTGATGTAACCCCTGGGGTGCTTGGTAAAGCAGTGCTACAGGCTGCATCTTCTACTCACTCCTTACCTACCAGGGAGAAGACACACTGCTCCTAAATCCTGCCTGCTCAACACAGGAGGTATTGGGGAAGGGAGATTTCTGTAATAGTGATTAAGTTTCTCCATCCACGAAAGCAACGGAAAAAATTCAACACAGTTGAACTCACACTGCGTGAGTTCTTAGCATTGTTTTCTTGTTGGTGCAAATTTGGCTATTAAAAATAAATATTCTGTTATCTCTATATTTCTCAATACAACAGGGAAAATTTTTACTGATTTCTAAATTGTTTTTGTTCCTTTTCTGACATTTGTCTCATATATACAAATAAATAACTTTTTGTGGGCAGTTTCCTTCCATGTGAGTAGGTGCAATATTTCCATGTCAATGAGAATTCAGCGTGCAGTGTCAGAGGAGCTGGTAATACCATATAAGATATAAAACAATAATATAAGAATTTTCATGGATACAAAGAAGACTGCAATAGGACTAATTTGGGTCACTGCTCTCTCTCTCTTTCTCTTCCCCCTCTTATATTTCTCCCAGAGCAAAATGTAATATATTTGTTTCAACACAGTAGTTTCAGGCTGCATTCTCACAAGGCAGAGAAATTTCTTACAAGACTGGGAAAGCTCAGCTCATATGCTTGGGCTCAAAGAAAATTAAAAAAGGCAAGCACTTCCTATGGGGTTTAGTATCCTGCTGAGGTGTGCCATGACTGAACCTTGTGCCCCACATTGTTTACCTGAATCCTCCCATTTCCAGGCAAACCCAGAGGTAAGAAGCCTGCAAGGAGATGTATTATGACTCCCAGGAGTCACTGAAGCTTAAATGAACTTTACTACCTAAGCTGGACGAGAAAAATCTACCTTTTTCCACAGTGCCTGAAATTCAAACAGAAATCAGAAAGTTGTGCTATTTTTTCTGTACTGGACATACTGAGAAACAAATAGCATGTGCTTAGCTCTTCAGTGTTATTCCCAGCCTTGCAAGGAAAGTTTTCTGGGAGAGGATCATAGGACATTCCCCCTTGCCCTTAGGACTATATCAGACAGGCCCTTGGGAGACTACCCTCTGAATTATCTAAAGTGGCAGGTGTTGTGGCTATACAAACAGAAGTGTGGTGGAAGCCAAGCCAGTTGTTCCTTCAGTGTTCAAGGACCCCGAACCTGTTGAAGTAGATCAGAAAATAATCTCTGAAAAGTATAGTTTACATCTTCAAGTGAAAACAGAGAAGACTGACACTTTTATACTGTGAGGTTTACAGGAGATGGCTTGCTGGCAGATCCAACTCTGATGTATTGGCTACTATTTTAGCTCTACTCTCTGATATCTTGATGACATGTCCACTTAAAGGGTCTCTGTTTCTGTAGGAAAAAGTTCCTATCTGCCAGGATAGCAGTGACTAACAGTGAGAAGAACACTTTTAAAAACATGAATAGCTTATTTTCAGCAATCTCCAAACTTTCTTCCTCTTTTTTTTTTCTTTTTTTTTTTTTTTCCCCCCAGATATATTCCATGATCTTCAGATGTTGGGCACTGTTTTACTGTTATTCAGAACTTCGTACAAGAAAGGTATGTAATTCATTATTATAAACTACATTCAGGGGAATGCTATGGAAAACAGCAGGAAGGAATTGACAAGATGGTGATTAATTACAAAAATATATTTCAAGATCTCTTAAATTCTAAACATCTCTTACTGATATTACAGTTATTTAAAAGTGTTGCTCATAGTCATCAACTACTGTTTAACCTTTAAGCTGTAGCCATCTTTTCTGACAAATGGTTTAAAATAATTATTCAGCAGCTTAAATAGTTAAAACCTTTTTTTTTTTTTTTTTTTTTTTTTTTAAGCAACCAGCAGTTCCCTTTTTTAAGCACAGTCTGCATCTACAACAAAGAGAATAATATGAAGGGGAATTTATTCGAAGACAGGATTTTTATCATGTTGGGACATTTCTTACCAGCATTATTTAAAAGGTTTTTAAAAAACTGCTCTCCCACACCTTTGTTCTTTCTGTGCTAGGAAATGTTGTTACATTTTTAATACTATATTTTAAATGTTTCATATGTTTATGACATGAAATACATGTACAATATAATCATGGCTCTTCAGTTTCTGCTGCACCTATATCACTCCGCACAGTAATCAGAGTTTGCGTGAGGAAATGCTTCTGAACACAAATGCTGTAAATTGAGAAATGCATTGAAATATATATATATATATATATAATAGTTTTAATTTCTTTCCATTACAAGACAAAGTCACAGTAAGGGTCTAATGGGAAGAATGCTCCTTCTTTTACTGTCTCTTAATTTTAGTTTGTTTATTCTGAAGGTTTTAGACATAACTGCTAGTAGGTCTGCTTGAACTTGAGAAAACTGTATTAAAAAGGGACATAGTGAGCTTCACTGGTCATTATAGACTGGACCAATAGTGTTGCTTATTTCTCAAATAAACTAGAAAATACCATCGATGATGGTAACATAACAAACTCTGAGACTAGACCCAAACAGAGCTCAGAACCGAACCTGAAAAGTGCCCTCATCTGAGGATTACTGGTTGAGAAAGCAGTAATCAGTTTTGAATTTTACTTTTATAGATGTGCCATGTCCATCTAGATAAAGAATCCATAGGAATTTGGTTCCTACAGGTAACACATATTAGAATTTTCTTTCATTTCAAGGTTTTTGGGCATGTGTGAGAGGAAAAAAAAAAGTGGTTTTTTTTTTTTTTTTGGTCAGATATTGGTTTTATTTTTGTGTGCACATAGTGGTGAGGGAAAAAAAAGAAAAATACCTGATGGAATACTTGATTTACTTTATCACCTTTAAATGAGAACATTGCATAGGGTTTTCTTTCATAAAGATTGGTCTGTTCAATGATATATTTTTCTTCAGTGAGTAGGCTTTTAATAGGAAAATTATGCTTTTTATTCTAGGTAATTCATGGTGTATTCTAGAGTGCAAACTGCTGATCACCAGCTGTATATGGACTTCCTGACATATGTTGGGGATGGTTCATAAGCTATTCCTCACTTTAAATGAGTGAATCTTAGAACTTAAAACAATCTTGATGTCGGTTTACAGAATCTGATTGCTTTCTTATAATAGGACAAAGTGGATTTGAGCAAAAACTAACACACTTACTGGGTTTTGTAGAGACATTGCAACAGGGACAGATTCTTTTAAGTGTTCATAAAATGATGTAGCATACTTCACAATAGTTAACACTAACTAACTATTCTCAGAAGTGCCAATATACTGTTTAGCATAATATAATGACTATAATGTTTCAATTTCCATCCTGTTCTCTTTCTGTTGTTGCTTGTTTACTCTGGTTTCATCATATAAATATTTGTGTACATGCTGGTTTGTTGTGTTGCTCTAAACACATGTGAATCTGATTACCAATGTGTTTAATTTGAATTTAGTGTTACATGATTTTTAATCATGATCCAAGTCACTCTTAATGGTTACAAGAAACGTATTTCTGGAACACATACTTCTCAGACTATAAGGATGCCTTGTTCCCAGCAATAGTTGAGATTATTTAATTTATTAGCAAATTAATGTTGTGCAAATGCTTTTGGATGAGATCCCAGTGTTAATTAACAGAAAGAAAAGTCAGGAGGTTAAAAATTAAACTTGGATTCTATTAGTTTTTGTTGTTGTTGTTGTTTTTCAATACATCTTAGCAACTCATACATCTTCCCCTCCTAAAAGTACACCCTAGGTACGTATATTACATCCTTTATTTTGAGTGGCCTGATAATTATATTTTGTGTGTATTAATTGTTAAGTAGTACTCTTGCAGTAACAGTGTTTTGTTTTATTTTCTAAACAAAACTTATAAGGACTGGAAAAGTGACGCTCTAGAATTTATTGAAATGAAATGACTACTAAATGACTACTGACCTTTGGTGCAACATAGTGACGGTAAAATTTTTCCTTAGCAATTTTTCAGTATATGTTGCATTAGCCATTTAAGGACTGCCTACAAAGATGAAATGTTAGTTGAATCATCTTTCCTACAAAATTTTTGATATCTTTATTAGATTTCAGGTACGTTATCAAATATTTTTGTGCTTACTGTGGTGTGCATTCTTTAACTAATATTTTTGGCACCTTGGCACCAAAAATGAAGTGCTGTGAATTTATAACCACCCTTGATTTAAGCGGTGCTGGAAGAAGGGAAGAAGGTAGTAGTAGGATGGGGGGTGGGGGTGGGGGGAGCTAAGTGTATGAATAAAGATCCAATTGCAAAATAGATTCTTTTTGTTTGTTTGTTTGTTTGTTTTGTTTTGTTTTGTTTTCATAGTTAGGAGAGGAACAGATATTGAATGATCTGTATACAATTACCAAATGTTTTACTTCCATGTGGAAGCTACTGTTTTCCACTAAAATAATTCTTAATTTATTAAACAATTTTTATTTCCTCATCATCTGAAAAAAAAAATGTAATAAAGAAGTGGGTATACGTGAGTCAGTGCCAGCCAATAATTACATCTAGGAGCACAGGTAAAACTAATTCTGGTTTCTAATATTTCAAGTTTCTTACATGTGATTGCATTAGTATGTCACTTCCATCACTGTGCTCTTTCATAGTGTGATACAACAGTGTTATCATTCAGTGTTTCATTGTTTGTGTGTGGAATTTACTTAGCTGTTCATGCTGCTGTCTGATTTTCAGTGTTTCCTTTCAAGTGATTCCTTCCTTCCCTTACATAAGGTGGATTTGCAAGTCATCTTTTACCTGAGTAGTCTACAACTTGGCTGAAATGCTTAATGTTGACATCTTTTTTTTTTCTTTTTTTTTTTTTTTCTTATGTCAACTTTCTCTTGATTCTTCTGGAGCAATATCTGAGAACCCAAGATGTATGTGTAAACAGGTAGACATGTTCTACGAACGGTCCATGTTATACATTCTTCCAAGACATTTATGCCATACATTGTTGTCATGCTAATTTTTACAGTTGGTAATTTTATATGCTTGCAATTTTGCAAAATATTGCAATCAGTGACTTTCTTAGAGACTCAGAAGTGTTGCTCTGTGCTAGTTTCCTGTCTGTGACAGTGGCCAGTAGCAAATAGCTCACAAGTAGAAAGAAATGGCAAGTATAGGGGGATATTTTTCTGGCATCCAGCAGTCAGTCCCTGAGGGGCCTCCTGGATCAGTCTTTGCATCACAGTCATGGTGTTTATAGTTCTGGACAGGCCCTTTTTCCATGAAATAGTACCTTTTGAGCCCATTTATTACTTCTGCCTTCAAAACATTGTGTCAGTGATTTCTACCACTTAATGACACATTGCATTAAAAATATTTCATTTTGTTTGCTTTAAATCTCATTTCTCCTAGTTGTCATCAACAGTCATTCTCGTTCTTTTAGTGTGAGAATTAATTTCTCCCTGTACACTTTCTTCAAACTGTTCATGATTTTATAGTCCCATGTCGTGTTTTGGTTTAGACTTCTATTTTTCCAAATAAAGTTAACTTATGCAAAGGCTGTTCCTTCCTATCTCTCTCTCTACTCCTTTTATTTCTGCCTTCTTTACAAGATTAGATGGTAACTGTTATGCAATCAGTAAGAAGCAAAGGAATTAAATGGCAATTACAAAAAATACAGAAAGCAAGTTGTCATGATGCTCTTCGAGTTATCTCTTATGAAACCTTTCACCTTTCTGACTCCAATATCACTCTAGTGGATTTTAAAAATACACTGGGCTCCCTGTCTCCTGCCATTACCATGTTGTCTCTACATGGGCTGTTCGTAGGCATCAAAATCCCTCCAAGTTACCTGAGCATTCTGAGCCCCTTTAAAGTATTTTCTCTGTAGGTGATCACATTTTGATTTTGATTACTTGCACTCTTCAAGGTAGGCTGTAAACTTACGCCCACCACCCCCACAAAAAAAAAAAAAAAGAAAGAAAAATTTAAAGAAAAAAAAAAAAAGAAAAAAAAAGACTACAGATCTTATTCTGTTTTCACTCAGTAAATGTGGAGCTTGCATTGGATGGGAATAACTAGATTTATTCTGAAGTTCTTTTGTAAAACAAGCATTAGTGATAGCTCAGAAAATATTGCTAGTCAACAATGTTTTTTTTTTACATTTGATGTTATGGATATATAACATTTTGGTTATGAATTTGATGCAGAAAAGCTTGCTATCTAAGGGAAAAGTGTTTGTCTAAGTTTTATTAAATTCTGTGATTTATAACATCTGAACATCTGGTCTAAAATCTGGGTTTGGGGTTTTTCTGTAAATAACAGGCAACAAGACGGTAGTAGAAACTTTTCCTACTTCAACCCACCCCACCCCACCACAACCTGCTCTTAATTTGTACAAATATTGTTAGAAGCATTCACTCAGATGTACCTTTGCATTATTATTGAAATAAAATGTCATCTATGATATTATTTCTTTATTTTTTCCCTAGCAGAAACAGTCATGAGAGCGGTGCTTTCCCTATGCTATTAAAACAAACAAACAAACAAACAAACAGACAAAAAAAACTAATTCTTTTGAAAATACTTAAAATACACAACTTTAAAACAGGATGAAGTATTTTTACAGAGCTGTGCAGAAGCAAGAATGACTGTTTGTAATTGTTCACACCAAGACGTTTGGCCTTGCAGTATCATTGCTTACCACTGTCATAGAAAACATCAGATATGATGAACTGCAGGTATCCATGCCAGATGATATCCTTCTAAAGTCCTTTATATATTTCATCTTATAATTGTATTTGCAAGTTAATGTTTGAAGTGTCAGTCTTTGTAAAATTAGCTCATCTTGTTATGATTTAGAGCTTTGATGTGAGTGAAAGGCTTCAATTGCAATGCACAGTCACATCTGAGAGTAAACTGCATAGACAAAGAGACTTACAAGACTAGTAAATCAAATACTCTGAACTGTCTATGTGGATTATGAGGTACTATTTGCATAACTTTGAAGTATTTATACTGATGAAATTACAATAATTAAAATCATTGCTGTGTCAATTGCTAGATGCCACAAAGCATAGCAATTACTAACATGCAAATCAGACTTTGTGTAAGCATTTTAAAGAATAATTACCTTATTTGATTCAGATGTGCCTGAAAGGCATTAAGAATCATTTGAGCTATTTTACCTTCAACAATTTTTAGGTCTCAGATAATATTGTTTTTATTATTGTTGATGATAATACCTTTGTGTGGGTATATGTCTATATGTTTCTCGTTTAGGTTTAAGGTGAAAAACTTTAAAGTAAAACATGCTGAAACAGTTAGGAAAGGTTTATTTTATATTAGTTTGTTCTGAATCTCTGTCTACACATTATTTTATTTTGCATAAGAACCAACACAAGTGATCAGTCTCTTAGTTTTTTTGTTCTGTTTTGTTTTGTTTTGTTTCATTACAGCTTGTGAAATCCTTTATTAGGGGAGTAGTGTATAAATTATTTCTTAAAGAACAATTTTTTTCTTTACTTTGGTTTTAGATTTATAACAGCTGATTTGGGTTTCCACAACATGAATTTGACATACATAATCTGAAGAAAAAATAGACTGTAAAGCTCTTCATTCATACCATTGCAGATAACCAGTTCCAGCAAATACAACACTTATGATAAAATTAATTCCAGCTTACCCAACTTTCAGAGCCTTCTTTCAAAGTCTGCATGCTGAAGATGTAGTCTGCAATGAAAGGTAATGGACATTTGACAGATTGGTTCTCTGCCAAAATGAATAGCATAGAATGAAATAAGGGATTTCTGAGCAAAAGCCCATAGCAGCAGTGTGAAGGCATTACCTCAAGAAGCACTGCCAAATCATTAAGGCCTTAGTTGTATGCCTTAGTCCTGCCAGTGCCACGACTTTTCCTGGAAAAGGTCCTGCCTGCCTTTGTATACCCCCAAGTGTATAATATCCCTCAATATATGGTGGTTTTCTGGTATGAGAATCAGGGAGGAAGAACTCTGTCCTCCCTTTGTTTCTCAATGCAATCTCAATGGATAGCCTGATGTACAGCACGGTGCCTGTTGCTGTTAAGAAACTGTTTAGGTAACAATTGCTAAGGATTTGGTATATGTTCAGAGGCATATCAGAAGTTGGACTATTTTTTTGTCACTTTCACCTTGAATTTTGCAAGAATTAGATGGAACAACTACTTAAAGGAATGAAATCCACTGCATGAAGAAATCCCTGTACTATCACAGCATACCATTTCTTAGCATAATTAATCTTTAAAATGTCTAACCTTTTTCTAAAGATAAGGCACAAATAATTAATAACATATATAATATACATGCTTAAAATAAAGTGTAAATCATGGTTTCCTAAGTATGGTATGAGCTTCAAAACATGATGTGTTGGGGAATATGTCGAGCAATATCAAATGCTGTAAAGAATCCACTGTGGCTGCACTATGTCCATCTTCATGTTGCAGTATATTTTTTTTTCCACTTCCATCTTATGTAAAGTTTCAGTTATGCTCCTTGGCAATTTGTTGTCAGTAGAATATACACTGTTCTCCCACCTGAGAAGAGGTTTATGATTCCCACGATCCTCTACAACCGTGTGAACTTCTCACAACTTCAGAGATCAGCTTCTTCAGTGACAGACAGAAAGAAGCCTCTGTGTTCAGACACTCCTCGTTACCACTGTAAATAATTGCAACTGCCAGCCCAGGCCATCTGTGGGATACGACGCTGGGGACCCTGTACCTGCTGCCTGGATTGCAAGAGGCTGACTGGGAGATGAAATGCTCCCCAGAAGGACCAATCCAACTCCAGGCTGAGTGATGATTAGAGGGCCTGAACTACAGAGGAGGACATATCTTCCCCCTGATAATCTGCTCTCTGGTGGTATTGTGACACTGCAGGCTGCATAACAGCCAAATCTTTTCCTTAATGCTCTTTTAATGCTCTTTCCAGCATTAAGGAAAGATCATTCCTTACTATACATTCCTTAGGAAGAAATACCCTTACATTTTTATTTTTATTTTTTAATTATTCCTCAGTAATACTCCTGTGTTAAAAAACAAACAAACAACAATAACAACAATAAAAACCCTCCATCTTGTAACTTGAATAATACAAAAATGAAGTATTATTTTATGTACACTTTAAACTGCACTTACGTTCATTAAGCTCCACCAAACTCCAAATTCTAACATGGATTTCAATTTGTAAACAGTCATTACAATGCTCTCTTCAAGAAGACTCCACTTTTCTCAGTCTTTCCTGAATTGTCTTTATGAATTAGCTTTATTATAGTATCTTCTGAAGAGAAAAAGCAAACCCCCTGTAGTTAATACTTATTATTAAATCAAATAACCTTATGTTTCTTTTCCACTTTTTTACCACAAACATGCTGTTATTGCAGACCCCAGTATGCTTTACACTGGTTAACTCTAAAGTGGTGGATAGTATTGTGTTATTATTATTATTATTTTTAATAATTTAAAGCATAATTTCTGGGAGTTTGTTGGAAAAGATCTGGGTCTCAGCCTGATGGGCAACTGTGTTCAAATATCAACCACTGTGTAATGAATCCAAGCTCAGATTTTAAGACTATGGTCAACCGACCCTTGTGAAGTAGGAAATTCTAGTGCCAGGAGACCCTCCCTGCAGAAACACATTTCTTTAAATATTTTCTTACTTTTTAAAGCATCTTCTTGCCTTTTTTTTTTTTTTTTTTTTAATTCTGAAGTTGAATAGTTTTTTTCAAGGAATTTTCTCCTCCTTCATGTTTAAACTTTGACTGGTTTTGGAAGCATTTTTTTATTGTGGTGATTTCTGAAGTGTTTATACCCATATACATCTATGCATGTGCTACTCCATTTATTTTTTACAAAGGCAGTTCTTTCACCTTCCAGTTCCACTTCCCTCCTATATGAGCTTTGTACCATCATCATTCATCATGTTCACATAATGGATTAGAAGAAGAGGTATACTTGCTCTCCTTAAATGAACTGCTACTGTTATTACAGAGGTGTGATTGCTGCTGTTATAATGTATTATAACCATCCAATGTGAAATGCATTTTGTGATGGCTAATAAGTACATTAACAGCCTTTATGTTTGCATTATTAGGATTTAGTTAGAAACCTACTACTTTCAGAAGAGACAATCACCTACGCCAAATCATTTCCAATCTGACCCTTATGTACAAGGGCATGAACATAACTCATCCTAGTTTTTCCTCTATCGGATTCTTAAGTGGACATGCTTTACCTGTCATTAACATAGCCTGAACTGGCTACTGAAAGTGGACAGCGTTGCTAGAAGTTGTCACGGTACAACTCTACAATTTTCCTAATGTTTTTTATATTCTGTTTATTGTTTATGTAAGCCACCAGTGCATTCATAAAGACCATTTGTGGTCTGCGTCACTTTCCAATTTCCCTTCTTATTGTTTATTGATCTTCTTAGATCAATAATTGATCCTCTTTATTCTTCTTTATTGTTCTTCTTGATCAGACAAGCAACCACCAACATCAACAATAAAGGAGTCCGCATCTTTTTCATGGACATTTGGAGTTCTTCTTTCTGGTTAACTCTTGTTTATGTTTTATTCTCATTAGGAGATTTCAACAGAGGTGTTGAATCCCTCGATACCAGGGATTCTGATTGTTTCATTTGGTTCACTTGTTAGTGAATCTTTGGAAAATTCAGGCTCACAATATATTTATCTTACATTTACCAGTGCATTTGATATTTAATATGCAGTATCTGGCTCTACTTACAAGTAGGGTATGACACTGGATGAGATAATGTAGTCATGAAGCCTTAAAATAGAAGGCTTTGCAGATGATCCTTTACTGGTCAAGAGCTCGCAGCAAAGGTCTGTATAGGCTGTTGCATTGCATTGCATTGCTTCATGATACATGGAAAAGACACAGGTTAGTTTTAAAGTGTGAGGGCAAAATTCCTTTTGTCTTATTGGTGTATTGTTGAAACATGTCAGCAAAGGAAAGAGAAGAAGAAGGGACAGAGGAGTAATTGACTTCTGTCCATTTGGCTGCAAATGTCCTTATCCAGCTCTTCCTCCTGCTCCAGTTCTTCATTGCCAAGATTTTAGTTAGGACTGAGGTGACCTATTTGAAACCACAGATTAGCATGGGTAAATCAAAAATGGGGTAAAAAGTATAAATGTATGTGGTCCTTATACCTCTGTTGTTTCTGTGAGGTTATGTTGGCTAGAAGCTGGATCAGCCTATCTGAAATAACAGAGATAGGGCATTGCTGAGAATAGTGCTTCTCTGGCTGTGTGCTTTGAAGTCCCTCCTTCAAAACAGAAAATATGTGGAAGCAATTTGAATCTTGAATGTCATTATATGACTATGTTTGCTTTAACAAAATATATCTCAAGTAGAGCAAATGAGATCTGGTCAACCTCACAGCTAAAATGAATTACAAATAGTCTATAAATTAGTAAGTCTGTCTGGTGCAGCTACATTAAATCTTGCATATTTTGCCCCCCTGAAAAATAAATAAAATAAAATGAGTTCTCAAGTTATGGGTATGTGTTGACCTCACTTTAGCCAAAGTGACTGTTTGGCATATGTTTTGGAATATATGGATCTTGGGAGCTTCCTTTGAAGTTGATGAAATCAGTAGTTGCTAATCTTGGGTTTGGGGAAATTTTTGAATCTCTTCTTTATTCTTAAATTTGGGTATCAGGGACTTTGTTGCAAAGAAAATCTAAAAGATGCTGACCAACGAAGATGGCTTAACATATGAAAATTTCCAAAAGCTTGCAAGGTGACGCTCCAGCATTCCCATGTTGCTTCTGTCATTCCATGAAATGTCTTTGAAATGTCTTTTATTCATTCATTCATTCATTTATTTATTTATTTATTTATTTATTTAATTTTGGGAGCTCTCCACCTAGTATCCTCTCTGTTCCATTCCCTGACTATTCCCTTCAAAATCTTATCACTGCCAGTTCAACTTTGCTGAATATGAGGAAAGAGAAAACTTTTAAATAGCAGATTTGGTTTCACTAGAGCCTAAATAAGATGACTCATGTCAGCATAAATTAAACTTTATGAAAAAAAAAAAAAAATCTAATCCTTAGAAATTTTGAAAGAATGCTTGCCTTCAAGAACAAAAAAATCTCTCTTTTTTTTTTTTTTTCCCTACCTATCTTTTCAGATTTTAGTTACAGTTTTAGTTAGGTAGGCTCTTTGGAGCCTACCCAAAGAGTCAGTGGCAGTGGGGTCCTACTGTTTCTCTCAGATCATAAGATAAATATACGTGACCATCTTTCCATAAGAATCTAGCTAACTGAAGGTAGGAATTGTAAGGATGTTGTAGCCAGTATAATTTGTTTTTTTTTTTAATATTTTTACATGACAGAACTTCTCGTTGTTATAAGGAATTAACTTTTTTTTTTTTTTTTCAACTTTCTTAAATAAAGAAAATACACACAGGAAACTTCTGCAAGCTCAGAGTGCACAGAATAAAAATCCCGCTACATCTCATTACATTTAAATGGAAAAATGGCTCTAACCCAGCTGTTTCACCACTGTATTACTGAAAGATTCTTTAGTTCCTACATTTGATTGTTGTATTTGGCCCCTCTGCAAATACATTGAGTTTCATACATGGCTAAAACTGGCTCTACTCCCTTATGTACTACATACAGTAGCTGGAGGGAGTGTTCTTCTCGGAAAATTGTGAGTGTTGGCTCTAACCTCTTTTAAAAATATGTGGAACAGAAGGATTTACACCTCTTAATTAGAACTTTAAGCTAAAAAGTCTACATTCCTTCTGGGTGCTGTGTTTTTAAACGGGATATCCAGTAACCACATGAAAATCAACAGACAGCAGGAAAGGAGGTGATGAATGCAAGTTGAGATAAATACAAGACTGTATGTTGTGACTAGAAGTACTCCTATAAAGCTATGTATCAGATGAGAAAGTTGAGAGCTGGCAGGTACCGTATAGTGGAAGGCTATATTTATTAATTTACTAGACCTACAGCATAGAGTATTGGCCTGAGGTGACCACTAACCCTGGAAACTTAAGAACCAGATCTGAATTAACAATGTAGCTACAGCTCATAAAATTAAGCAAATATTTCCCCAAACAGAAACATTTCCAGCTCGTGTGTGGAATGGATGTTGCCGTTGTTCATCCTGTGGGTGGGAGAATAAATAAATAATAATAATTTTAAAAAAATGTAGCTTGCATATAATTCTCCTTAAGGTACTCCATGGGAGGGATATAATATTCAAGAGAACTTTTAGGGAAATTTGACCACAGATAAAACATATTTTTAGAAGAAATTTTTAAAAGAGCAGCCATGTTCACCAAAGTACAGATTTCCTTCCTTTTCTTTTGTATCATAATATTACAAACTCCATGTTTATTCATCTCTGAACAGCTAAGTTGCTCAGAACAGTGTCCATGAAATGTATACTACATATGAATATATCCATGATTTATTTTTCTGTTGATGCAGACTTCCTTTATTATAAAAAGATGGTTATATTACTTTACTTATGCATCACTCCAAATTTATAGTTTATATCAATGTCCTTTTTTTATAAACTCTGGATTATCTCACAAAAGCACAGCCCTTTACCCATCAGTATACAGTAGAAGATATTATATAAAATGTGAATGGATAGGAAAATAAGAACTGTCAAATATATACCACTATTTATAAATACAGAAATGTATTTTTTTTTCTGAAACTTAGTTGGGATCGTACAGCATTTTACAGGAACTGTCATGAAAATTGCAACAAATAGAAGAGTATATAAAAGAATCATAGAATCATAGAATCATAGAATCATAGAATGGCTTGGTTTGGAAAGGACTTTAAAGATCATCTAGTTCCAACCTCCCCCCCACAATAGGCAAGGCTGCCACAAATTAGATCACTTTGTCCAGGGCCCCATCCAGGGTTGAGGCATCCACAACTTCTCTAGCCAACCTGAAGGAAACCATACAGTGATAAGAAATGTGGGGAAAGATGCTGAAGGATCCTTACTGGCAGCTCAAGACAGAGACTTAGTTCATTGTGAGGCCTTTTCTGTGTCCCCAGCTGATGAGACAGGAGGAAATGACAGGAGAAAGACCATCCTGGTTACAGAAAATAGATTAGACCTGAGGCAGTTTTCCTACTACGTAGATCTGGCTTAAGAGAAATATCACAGAATCATAGAACTCTTTGGGTTGGAAGGGACCTTAAAGATCACCTAATTCCAACCCCCCTGCCATGGGCAGGGACACTTCCAGTAGACCAGGTTACTCAAAGCCCCATACACCCTGGCATTAAACACTTACAATCATCTCTGGCAAAGAATGAAACTGCAGGTTAAGGGCTAAGTTTTGGCTATGAGGTATGTTACTCATTTATAATGAGGTCTCCAGAAGGACTAGGCCTTGATCTGTGGGGATTGGAAGAGACATTAGCATTAGGTGTGGTGGAGCATTAGTATTACTATGCTAAAAATGTATGTGAAGATGAAACCACTGGGAGAAAGCATGATTATAAGGTGTGTATCCTGAAAGAAAGAGCTGTGCCACTGAAACCTTCCTCTGAGAGGAAAGAGGAGCTGAAAACCTTGAGGACAGATTGATAAGAGTTTACAGGAGGGTTGAAAGTTTTACGGAGAAGGCAATGAAAAAATATCACTAAAAACAGTAAAAATTAAAAGATTAAGAAAACAATGTGAAGGAATAAAAAATAGAAATGTAGGTGAAAATACAGTGAGTTGGCTAGGGAATACTGAGGATGGCATTTAGTAAGGACGGAAATTTGAAAAGTGACAAAAGCTATATGTCTGTAGTGGAAGGAGAGGATTATGTAATCATAAAACATGCTAGTTTGCCCTCAACAACAAGTTTTGAAACAAAATTATAAGAAAAAGTAGGTCAAGATAAAACAAAACACAGAAAAAAGAAAAGAAAAGAAAAGAAAAGAAAAGAAAAGAAAAGAAAAGAAAAGAAAAGAAAAGAAAAGAAAAGAAAAGAAAAGAAAAGAAAAGAAAAGAAAAGAAAAGAAAAGAAAAGAAAAGAAAAGAAAAGAAAAGAAAAGAAAAGAAAAGAAAAGAAAAGAAAAGAAAAGAAAAGAAAAGAAAAAGAAAAGAAAAGAAAAGAAAAGAAAAGAAAAGAAAAGAAAAGAAAAGAAAAGAAAAGAAAAGAAAAGAAAAGAAAAGAAAAGAAAAGAAAAGAAAAGAAAAGAAAAGAAAAGAAAAGAAAAGAAAAGAAAAGAAAAGAAAAGAAAAGAAAAGAAAAGAAAAGAAAAGAAAAGAAAAGAAAAGAAAAGAAAAGAAAAGAAAAGAAAAGAAAAGAAAAGAAAAGAAAAGAAAAGAAAAGAAAAGAAAAGAAAAGAAAAGAAAAGAAAAGAAAAGAAAAGAAAAGAAAAGAAAAGAAAAGAAAAGAAAAGAAAAGAAAAGAAAAGAAAAGAAAGGAAAGAAAAGAAGAAAAGAAAAGAAAAGAAAAGAAAAGAAAAGAAAAGAAAAGAAAAGAAAAGAAAAGAAAAGAAAAGAAAAGAAAAGAAAAGAAAAGAAAAGAAAAGAAAAGAAAAGAAAAGAAAAGAAAAGAAAAGAAAAGAAAAGAAAAGAAAAGAAAAGAAAAGAAAAGAAAAGAAAAGAAAGGAAAGGAAAGGAAAGGAAAGGAAAGGAAAGGAAAGGAAAGGAAAGGAAAGGAAAGGAAAGGAAAGGAAAGGAAAGGAAAGGAAAGGAAAGGAAAGGAAAGGAAAGGAAAGGAAAGGAAAGGAAAGGAAAGGAAAGGAAAGGAAAGGAAAGGAAAGGAAAGGAAAGGAAAGGAAAGGAAAGGAAAGGAAAGGAAAGGAAAGGAAAGGAAAGGAAAGGAAAGGAAAGGAAAGGAAAGGAAAGGAAAGGAAAGGAAAGGAAAGGAAAGGAAAGAAAAGAAAAGAAAAGAAAAGAAAAGAAAAGAAAAGAGAAAATAGAGTAAAATGAATAAAATGCAGCATAAGTTTATCAAGGATGGGTGATGGCAGTCTAGTCTTATATGTTTAAAAGAAAAATATTATTTAGACAAAATAAATGCAGTATATCCAATTGCTTTCAGCTGAAAGTATGAAATACTGCTTCAAGGAAAGTTGTAAAGATATACATTTTTTTTTTTTTAATCTACAAATTATGCAGGGAATTAGTGCACACACACATGAAAACTAACATTAAAGAATCAACACTGAGGAAAACAACTCCTTATTAAAAGGGAACTAGAAGGGTCCAGTGAGGTTTTTAGTTGTTTTCTTCACAGGCTTGTCTGATTTTAGTAAATATTTTGTTACATGCTTGCAAAACGTGTAAAGAAATTTGTGGATTACTCACTGCTGGCTAGCAAAGCCAATGGAACAGCATGGAACATTATGAAGAACTACACCATACTAGAACTGCAGTAGTACAAGTGAGGTTACATTTATTAAGTACTAAGTACTTATTAAGTACATAAAGATGAAAGCAAAAAGATTGACTGAGTTATTAAGACAGAAAGAGGGACTAGATGTGGAGATTGAACACCAGATGACAGCAACCTTCCAAGTATAGTTAATTGCCAAAAGAAAGGAAGAAGGTTTAAGAAATAATAGATGCTAAGGGATCAATTTTTGATACATGTTATGTTTGCATGTTAGTTTGGTTTACTGAATTCTGTAGAAGACTACAGGAACACATCACAAAGCATAATTTGGCCTGAAATGTATATAACTGCAAATTTAATTATTTAACCATCTAAAATAAATTGTTTGAGATATTTACAGGTTTTTCTTTTGTTTCCTACTGATAATATATGAGTTTTAGGAACTCCATCCCCTTAGCTCATCAGTTACTCATAATTAAAGGTTTAATGTCTTTGCTCTGAGAATGACTCTCTCTACTTTTTTATTTTTATTTTTATTTTTATTTTTATTTTTATTTTTATTTTTATTTTTATTTTTATTTTTATTTTTATTTTTATTTTTATTTTTATTTTTATTTTTATTTTTATTTTTATTTTTATTTTTATTTTTATTTTTATTTTTATTTTTATTTTTATTTTTTAGTTTGTACCCCTCCAGAGCAGCAGTAACTTCAATATCTTTTCTCAGAAGGTAATGCTTACAGAAAATATAAATGGCATAATTAATAAAATTAAAATAATATTTACCAAAAATATATGAAAAGAGAACAGAATTTGTGTGCTATGAAAATAACTTGTCTGTCTGTAGAAATTTATACTATCAGATTTTCTTTCTCAAATGTGGACATGCAGTAATCTGAACACTACTCTTGTGAGGAAGAAATCAAAAAGAGAAGTCTAATTCTTAAAAAGGGAAGAAATTTCTAATACATGTAACATGAATCTGTCTAGGAGAAATAGAAATGGAGAATTTACTTTATTCATTTGCTTTTTGATATTTTAATTTTATTTGCTTGCTTAATATAGATAGAGGGAACTTGAAAGGCCAAAGGCTATATCAGCAAAGGTAATGTCATTCTTGAAAATTACAAATTATGTGGAAAAAGATTGTGATTTCATTTGGTAAGTGTTTTGATGAACAGTTTGCATAAGGTACTTGATGCTCCTTGATCATCTAGTCTTACTGTTTTTCTTGTTTTACATGTTAAATTTTGATTACATATTAAAGGCATTGATTGCATATTAAAGGCTTTTAGACATTTTAAAGGAATATGAGAGGTATTTGGTTTTCCGCTTCTGAACTGATGAAGATAGACAATTTCATAGTTTACAGTTTAAGTCTGGATCCATTTTTGTTAGACCTATCATTCTATACGTAAGGAGGTACGGGTTAAAATATCCACAGATATAGCTGAAGAATCCACAACACAGTTCCTTGCTTTTTAGGGGTCTGGTACATTTAGGGGTCTGGTACTTACTGATAATATTCTAAGGGAATTTTTAGTGTAAATGAAAGTGCATAATGGTAGAAGTCAATCAAAAGCAAATCTAGAACTGAAAAGCAGTAAAAAGAAAGCTGAAAATAAATAACAATAAAAAGGAATACTACTTTGGTAAATAGTAGCCTGATCCTGTTCTTAAGTGAAGGTTTATGATTAAACTCTTCATTGCTGCTGTTTTCCAGATTTGAGCTATACCATAATAGCAAAAACAAAACAAAACAAACAAACCAAAAAAAAAAAAAACAAATAACAACAACAACAACAACAAAAAACAACCAACCAACCAAACTAAAAAACCCACGAAATTCTAAAGTGTCTTGAGAAATTAGATTCAGAGAGTATTCTAGATTGGAGTCAGTTTGACTTACATGTAAAGTGTTTCTCTGAAGTTCCCAGGACTTAGGGAAGACAGATTCTTAAGTGTGAAAATAAATGGTAACAGACTGCTACTACTTGCTGATTAATAGAAGGAAAGGACACAAAACTGTTCTATTTGCACATTTGTTTAATTTTCTTCCTATCTCCAGAATTTTAATTACAATTAATTGATATTTTTATAATATATATATATAGGAGTAATAAAATATATATTTTTTTTCTTCTACAAAACCAAAATAACTGTATCTACAGCAAGGTAAATGAAGTCCTCTCTCATAAGTCCTCTCATAAACAAAATTTTGAAACCTCTACAGGTGTAGAGCTAAGAGTCATTACCTGAAGAGGAGGACAGGAACTGTCTTCTTTATAGGGGTACTGGGGACTATATACTGCATGGTATTTTGCTGGAATGTTGATAATATTTACTGCAGATATAACAGAACAGGTCTTAGCCTTTCAGGTAATTGTTGCAAAACAGAGCATGATTTTTAGATTAAGAATTATGTTTAGAATAGTATAATGACACTTAATGTATGTTGGAAAACCTTTATTGTGCCTTCCTGGTTTAGGAAAATCGAGCAACAGCTAAACAGTGACTGACATATGCCAAAAGGAAAAGTGGAAAGAAGAGACATCCATATACCCAATGGGTATTTATACTATCCAGCAGAACACTAAGGCAGATAGATGCCTAATACTGTCAATAAAAAAGACGAGTGCATTTTATTAAACAGTCATGTAATATTGTATTATTTTAGTGGTTTTGTTTGTTTGTTAGTTTTTCCACACCTTTTATATCAGGATTGTCTACAGGGGACTCTGGACCTGGTTTGATCCAAGGTCCATTCTTTTTGATCTCCAAATTGCTCTCCAGCAATTTTCAACATTATAAGGTTTATTTGCTACCCAGCTACTGGGTGTATTGTCATGATATAACTCACATTCTTGACAGGAAGTTGGATATTTCTGCTTTATATGTAAATTCATTGCTTACAGAAGGAAAAGATTTGACTTCCAAAGATCACTAGGAAAGTATATATATATACATATATATATATATATATTTATAAATCTATGTTTGGACACGGAGCCAACTTTGTTTGATATCTAAAGGAACTCAGACATTTCAGCATAGTCACTGCCAACAGCCAACAGCCTCTGGCAGATGTATTACACTCTCTAAATCTCAACTAATGAACCTTAGGTTTGTTATGGAAAGACATAAATTAGATGTCCTGTACCGTTCCAGCAAGAAGAGTTCAAATTGAGAAGAAATCTGTATTTTGATGAGAAACAAACAGGCCCAATCTTCACAAATAAAATATCTTTGTGTTGAAAACCTCTGTGAGATGAAGAAACTATTCAGTTCAGTTCAGAAAAACAATGATACATAATGACATGGCTGGTACGGTAAGAACTGGCAAAGCCACAAAACATTTAAAATTACTCATCACCATGCTCAACCAGTGACTGGATCACATACAGATTTATTTATTTATTTATTTGTAGAAGAATTCAACACTTTAACTTGCTTGCAGCATTGTGATGAAAAATGGTTTTCCACCGGTCTTCCTCTCTGACTTAAAAGTGCATGTGTGTTTGTGGTGTAGTGTTTGATTTTAAACGTTAATGGTGGGAGGTACGAGATTTAGGCTCAAATTTCCATTCAGCAAAACAGCTAGTACTCTATACTATGAGGAACTTTCAGATTTCATAGGCTGCAGTAGCCTGAAACCCCCTAACAAAGGTTCTGTCACCAATTTCTAAGTACCTGTACTTGATGTGAGGAACACTTGAAGCTTTTTTGCTTCGAAACCATCTCCTCTCAACAAGAATTTGTGATAAAAAATATTGTTCTGAATATTAGCCTGAAGATGTCTTTGCACGCTATTATTGTTTATGAACTTTTGGGCTAAGTGCATATCATAAGAAGCTGCTGAAACACCGTCTGGGAAAGTATATCTGTGCAACTTTTATCAGGGAACTCATATAATCATATAATGCTTTGGGTTGAAGGAACCATAAAGATCACCTAGTTCCAATCCCCCTGCCATGGGCAGGGACAGCTCTCACTAGACCACGTTGCTTGAAAACCCATTCAACCTGGCCTTGAACTCTTCCAGGGATGGGGCATCTACAGTGTCTCTAGGCAACCTGTGCCTCACAGTGCCTCACCACCATCAGAGTAAAGAATTTCTTCCTTATATC
The DNA here is from genome assembly GCF_964211835.1 of Anser anser. Lineage (NCBI taxonomy): Eukaryota > Metazoa > Chordata > Aves > Anseriformes > Anatidae > Anser > Anser anser. The sequence goes on along the minus strand of NC_139721.1, from coordinate 32,548,831 downwards.
TAATCTAAATCTCCCCTTTTTTAGTTTAAAGCCATTACTCCTTGTCCTATTACTACACTCCCTGATAAATGGTCTCTCTCCAGCTTTTTTGTACACCCTCTTTAGGTACTGGAAAGCTGCTGTAGGGTCTCCCTGGAGCCTTCACTTTTCCAGGCTGAACAACTCCAACTCCCTCAGCCTGTCTTTGTAGGAGAGGTGCTCCAGGCCTTCTGATCATCGTGGTTCTCCTCTGGACTTACCCTAATAGGTCTGTGTCCTTCATATATTGAGGTTCCCAGAGTTGAACGCAGTAAATTCCCTATTGAGAAGTGTAGAATATTATGCTTAAGATTTCAGCTAAATTAATACAAATTAGGAGGGTCTGTGGGCTTTGTCAGAGATACTGAGGATTTCTTGCATAAATAAATGTTTGTATTTGGATATTAGACTCTGTGTATGTGTGAGAGGAATCCACTTCTTTGTGGCTGTTTTACTTCTGTCTGAATAAAAAAAGGCTTAATAAAACCTAAACCACTAATTTTAATGAGTGAAAAATGGTGTTTGTATTATGTAATATAATATTATTGTATATAATATATTACTTATATATTTGTACAGAGAAAAGCAGAGGATTTTAAAGCTATTTGCTGATCTAGAAGAGCTTCTCATTACAGTTGGGTCTAATTTATTGTAAATTTGATTAACCACTACACCTTTTATGCAGTACCTAAATGTTGTTTAATGTCTCTAATTCTACCAAAAAGCTATCCAACACTGAATAATTTAAAATAGTTCTGTTTCTTTCAGGTCAATTATTTTTATATCTCCCTGTATTAAGGAACAAGTTTTTATTATTTCGAGTTAAATACTTTTGACAATATAGTGATGTTTGCTCTCTAGACCCACAAACACTTTTGTACTCAAATTTAAACTTATAGCAGCTTTTAGACTATGTTCAGTATGACATGTGCATTCAATCAGCTTCAAAAGGCTACCATAAAAGCAATAACTGAAGAAATATAGTTTAAATATATCTGGTATATTTTTCTATTGAAGCAAGTAGAACTGAATCACAGAATGTTTCTGAGATTTCATTTCAAGTTTTAGTTTTTTTGAGCATAGAAAAAAGATTGTTGAGAGTTCATGATAGCAGTGATGGGTGAAAGGGTCCCACATTAAATAAATGGAACAAGCATCATTAGTACAATATGAGCATGTGCTCTCTGTCTAGCTTTTGGGATAACTAGTGTCACACACTATGAATTTGTAGAAAACTATTTGTCCTGGCTGCTGTCTGCAGAGAAAAAATACAGCCAAGAATAAAACTTGGTATGGCTTCAGACACAGAAATATTTGAGTCAGTCCACCTTTACACAAGCCAAATTCTAAGATATTATTGTTTGTCCTATACTTAACCTTCTTTGTCAAAATACTCTTCAAGTTACAGAAAACGATATCTTATTGTTAAGGTCAAATTTACTTGCCTTTTATGAAAAGTATATTTCTTCTTAAATGTACCTACTTGCAAGCTCATGGGAAAGATACTTTCAACCCATTTACAGATAGTTGTTATACTCTGTTTTGATTATGTAGTTGTTTTGTTTCTAGAATCCTTTTCTCGTTCATGTGAATTTTTACACTAAATTTAAAATTTTTGCATCTATTAAAAATTAACAGTTAAATAATTAAAACTTTATTTCTTAAATCTTTGTATTTCCCTGTAGTGTTGGTGGTATTTTCCATGGTACATTCCATGCAAACTAGATGCATTTAGTACTTTATTGTCAAATTAATGTTTCAAGCAGTAAAATAGCAAGGGAATACTGACTGAGCTATTAATAACACACAACAGCTTTTAGCTGGCAAAGCAGCCTTCTTTCCATCAAATATGTCTCAGCCTTTAATAAAGAAACTCTAGTGGTGTAGGTGAAAAATTACTTTTCTCACCCGGTCATCTGTCTGTCATGTATTATTCAGGTCACCAATGTTTGTCCTGAACTGTATCATTCTGTAGTTGTGTCAGGTATGAAATATGTTCGGTGTAATTCCATCAGACTTCACAAAGTTGATTAGAACAGATCACCTTTCGGCATGAGCACAAGTTATCTCAGCAAGATTGAGTGAAAAAGACTTATTTATCTTTGCTTTTATAATACAGAAAGAGATGAGCAAATTTATCCATTAACTCCAAAAGACTCTCATATTTTGTGTGAAAACAAACTGAAGGCAGTAATTCTATTGAAAATACTTTAATACATGAATATTTCTCTGAAAGTATATATTTATGTTTCAAACCACAAAATATAAACCTTTAGCTATATGCATTCTATAACAAGCTTTTAAATGATTTTTTTTCCCCTGAGCAAAATCAGTGGAAAGAATCAAACTGTTGCGGCTTTATTTTTGATAGGTAGTAAGGTTGCAAGGACTCTTTGTTTAATTAAAAGTAAAAATGTTGGTGAGAGCCTAAATATAATGGTGTGCAATACATGTTTTATACTAATTAATAGGGCACAAAGTACTTATGAAATACTTTGTCAGAAATTCTGTTAGGAGTCTTCTTGTTTCTCAAGGATAATGACTGAACCTCCATTCTCCAATAATTTATCAAAAACTTTTTTTTTTTAAACGTTGTGTACTTTCTATTATGGAGAACAATCATGTGTGACTATCAAGAGTTCATTAGTGCCTAAGCAGTATGCAAACTTTGTAAGATCTGTGATAACTCAGTGAAACCCTAGCTCCAATACCCTTTCTAACTGAAAAAAAAACCCTTGCCTAACGTATGGTTCCTGTAGCTGTTCAGTACTACTGCTACAGTGTGTGCTTCCTACATCTTGGCAACAGAAAATTCAGGATAGAAAATTCAGCAGAATCTGCTGATTCAGACCAGGACTCGCCTGTCTGACTGTGAACTGTTATACTGCTTGAAATGCAGATCTTTACCTGTGGAGGATGCAGCATTAAAGGTATTTCTTTCATTCAACATTAATGGAAATGCAGCGTAAGGGAGATGACAAAACAGGTCTGGTGGGATTTAACACCAGCAGCTTCTGTAGGGCCACTGATTCTCTGTTGCAAGTTCACTTCCCTCCTAGCGAGAAGTGGAAGGCCTTTTTACTGGATTGTCACTCTGGGTAAGTGCAGTGTTGGACATTGAAGCAAAGTTGTGCATCAGCACTTCCTTTTTTACTTTCTTTTTGTAAGAAAAGGTTAGCTTGGCTGCCTGCCTCTAGAAAAGGGTGGAGGATAGTGATTCCTGAGAGAGGTGAGATGAAGACACAAACACAATTTTTCTGCTTTCTAGTGGGTACAAAGTTTACTGGGTTCTGTGCTCTCTGATCCAGTGCATCAGCAAGGACTAAGTTCTTAATCAGGGCTGAGGTTTCTCTTAAACAATTCAGTGTCTTAATAAGAGCACAACAAACTATTTTATTGGTCAAAATTTCACTGATCTAAAGGCTTCTACAAAAAAAAAAAAAAAAGTTTGATTTTGTGCTTTTTAACATGATAGTATCAATATATGCCAATTTGCTCAGTTATTTTCCCCTTTATCCAGGAAGGCTGGTTAGAAACCTCACAAAGGAAAGTAGGAAAGGCTTACATGTTTACTTCAGTAAATGACTCTCGCACATGGGTGTAAGGAGGTATGAAATGGAATTTTTTTGAAGCTTTTTCCCACAGACACCTGTCTTTTTGGTGACCCAGGAGGGTTACTTCAGCCATCCAAACAACATGCACATCTGAGGTCAGAATATCTTAATGTATCTCCTGAACAACTCCAGGATTTTCAGATTTAGTTCATGATTCTAACCAGCTTTTTACATTTTACAGTAGTGTGTTTGGGAAGAGTAAAGTGCACAAACTGTGCTGTTTTTCTTTAAATATTTTATTAGGGCAATCTCTTTGCAAGAAACTGCGCTAAACTATCCCAGATTGTACTGAGTATAACTCAGACTCACTTCTGTTAGAAACCTGGATCTGTTAAGCTACCAATTTTTTGTCAAAACCTTATGTTAAAGCTTATGATATTTTTATTTTATATGAAACAGTTAAACTCATATCTGAATTTTAATTTTGAATCCTTACAATGAGATTGTTTAATAACTGAAGCACATGCTGACATTTTGCTTTGAATAAATTGAACCCAAATTTAATATATCAGGAAAAAAACCTATACTTGTGAAAGGAAAACAAAACAAAACAAAACAAAACAAAAAACAATAACAACAACAAAAAAAACCACCCTTAGGCTCCTCACCATTTTTCGCTGAGCTAAAATAAAATAATTATTTTTAATAATATGTAACAAAAAAGTAATAAAATAGAATTATACTTATTATATTTCAAAGTGTTGATGATGAGAAGTGCTTTACTAACATTTTAAACAGTTGAGCATTTTTCTACATTTTTTTTTTAAGCTGGTGTAGCTGGTGTAGTGTTCAGTCCCTCTGCTCATCAGAAATCTCTAAGAGCCCTTTATTTCTCACTGTCTCTTTCTCTATCCATTAATCTGTCTGTCTCTCTCTCTCTCTCTCTCTTTTTTTTTTTTTTTTTACCTTGAACTTGATAAAGAACTGTACGGGATAAGGCCAGTTAATGGAAGAATGTGGGTCACATTCTACCTTCAGATACAAAGTCTGGACTCAACTCCCAGTGAATCTACAAAGACTGCAATCAATGAAAGTTTTGATTGTGTATTGGAGAGTGGAATTTTGCCTAGTATACTTAAGGAGATCAAGTAATTATTTAATATCTGCACTGTATGCACTATGGAAAAGAACACTAAAGCTCCATATAAACACTCTGTACAATGTTTGCCACTGTGGAAGGTGCAGGCAAAATACACAGCATGCTAACGATTGGTTTAAAACCCAAGGTTACAAATTCTGTTGAAACAGAGTAGTTTAAACTGCAATGTTACTTGACAGATAATAGTCTCTGCAAACTTAAGTAACCATAAAACCCAAGAGCACCAATCACGTTCTTCATATCCCATGAAGATGTGATCTCCAGTCAGTACCAATACCAGGGATGAATGTAATTTCTCGAGGGTGCCAGTGTATCTTTGCTTCTTCTCTGTTCATTTTGTGGAGAATGCTGTGACATTTTGTGGTCTGTTAAAGTCTCAGATGCTGGAATAAAGAGATCAAATGAGTAATTTTCCCTTCACTTTTTTTTTTTTTTTTTTTTTTTTAAGGGAATAAAGAAAAATTTGCTTCTATGTTTATTGAGAAAATGTGTTTTACATATAAACATACAGTAATACAAAGATCCAATTGAGAAAACAGATGAAGGATCCTGGACTCTGCAATTTTTATTTAAACTTTGAAAAAAAACTTATGATTTTTTGCATTCTACTTTTTTTAATGTTTTGGGGGTAGCAATACTGATGTAAGAGAGTGAAAAGCTTTATTAGATAGGTGATCTGAAGACATGCAATTGGAAAGTTCCTAGAGACTTCCCTGTGTATTAGTCTGATTAGAGTTCCTCAGTTTTCCAAAATAGCTTTTACATGGATATGGGAACAGGTTATATGATGTTATATGGCAGTAGGGTATGGTAGCAATTTCTGCCTCATAGCTTTCATGCCAGAAAAATATCAACTAAATATAAAACATGTCTTGTAATAAAATCCTATTTAATGAAATACAGAGGTTATACTGTTTTGGGGGTATATAACCAGATTAATTCCCTGTGTATTTTGCCAGAATTGCCAGCATTTTTTGACATCTGGGTTGGATTTCAGCCCCAGATTAAGACACCTAAATTCAGGTGTTTGAGTGTGAGATATGCTTCAAGAAGGGGAAGAAAGAAGATCTGAAGAACTATAAGCTAGTCAGCTTCACCTCAGTTCCTGGGAAGGTGATGGAGCAACTAATCCTGGAAACAATTTCCAAAGACATGAAGGACAAGAAGATGACTGGGAGTAGTCAGCATGGATTTATGAAGGGGAAATCATGTTTAATGAACCTGGTATCATTTTACAATTAGTTGATTAACACAGTGGACAAGGGCTGAGCAGTGGGTGTTGTTTGCCTCAATTATAGTGAAGCCTTTGACAGTGTCCCTAATAACATCCTAACAGACAAGCTAACAAATCACAGGTTAGATAAGTGCACAATGATGGAAATTGAAAACTGTCTGAACAGATGAGTCCAGAACGTTATAACTGGCACAAAGTCCAGTTGGAGGCAGGTCATAGAATAGAATCATTGAATCATAGAATATCCCGAGTTGGAACGGACCCATTAAGGATCATCAAGTCCAACTCTTCTGCTCTGCCCCGCAGGGCCCAGGGGGAGCTGCCCTCAGCCGCACCAAGCCCGTCCTCCCAGCTGGGCGGGGAACTGCCCATTTAAGCACGAAACAGCGGCGGCGACAGCAGCAGATTGTGCCAGGCCCGGCTCTCCTCGTACCTTACCCGTGATGGCGGTGAGCTGATGGATCAGAACCCTCAGTGGCCTCCGGAGCCTCCGGTCGCCGCCATCTCAAGGTCACAAGTAGTGGACTCCAGGGGTTGATACTGGTGCCACCCAGAGGTTGATACTGGCCCCAATAGGTTTTAATGCCTTCTTTAATGACTTGAACAATGGAAGAGAGTGTTCCATTGCACCAGAGTGTTCCAACAGCAAGTTTGCAGATAGTGCAAAATTGAATCTGATATGCCGGAGGGTCATGCTGCCATTTAGAGGGATGTTGATGGGCTGAAAAACTGGGCTGAAGAGAGTGTCTTAACGTTCAAGGAGAAAGTCCTGCACCTGGAGAGGAATGACCCCAAGCTCCTGTACATGACCAGCTGGAAAGCAGATCTGGAGAGAGGATCTTGGAGTCCTGGTAAACATCAAACTGACGATATGCAATGCACCCGCACAGAAAAGAATGCCAACAGCATCCTGCACTGTATATAGAAGAGCAGTGCCAGCAGATCAAGAGAGGTGATCAGTGCTCCCTCTACTCAGCACCGGTGAAACACATCTTAAGTGCTATGTCCAGTTGTAATCTCCTCAGTGCAAGAAGGATATGGGCTTACTGGAGTAAGTCCAGTTAAGGAACACAAATATGATTTAAGGACCTGAAGCTTTTTCCATATGAGGAGAGGCTGAGAGAGCTGGGACTGTTCAGCCTGTAGAGAAAAAGGGTTCTGGGAATTATTATTAGCGCATACAAATACCTGATGGGAGGGAATGAAGACGGGAAGGCCAGACTTCAGAAAGCACTACGTCTCAGTATTGCCTAATGACAGGGCAAGAGACAATGGCCACAGCAGAAAAAAAAAGAAAAAGAAAAAGAAAAAAAAAATTTACTTAAATATACGACTTTTTTCTTGATTATTTATTTATTTATTTATATTTTTATTTATTTATCCATCATTCTATTTATTTATTTATTTTACTGTTTTGGTGGTCAAACACTGGAACTTGTTGCCCAGAGAGGGTCTCAAATCTCCCTCCTTGGAGATATTCTATATCCAGTGGGACATGGTTCTGGGAAAGTGTGTGTTTTCTTCTAAATGTATTTAAAATACAGCTTTTGCCTCCATGCTGCTGAAGCATCTTAACTTACATTTATGCGCTACCTACTTCACCTTACATGAACACTGGTTTCATCTCAAAGGTAAAACAACAACAACAACAACAACAAAACAAAGCTTGGTTGTAAGCCTTTATTTCAATATTTTTCTTTATTAGTAAATTGGTCATTGGCTCAGCATTGGCTGAGTATAACAGTATAAAAGTATAACAATTTCTAGACAATAAGATTTTATTGTTATTATAATTATTATACAATATAGGGAAGGAAATTATTTTAGACAGAACTTATTCTGAATTTGAGTATTTTTGATAAAGGTACAAATCTCATGTCTCTCTAGTCCAGTTCCCGTTCTTTTTATCTGTGACCACTGATTTGTAGAATTAAAGGGATTTGGAAACAATTCAAGCTGTTATGGTGCAAAATTTTAAAGTAAATCCCAATCAGATGTCACACATTATGAGGCTAATTTAAAATTGTACCAAGTACACAACCTCCACAAGATTTCTTATCACACAGCCTCTGAAATTTGCCCAGAGCTACTGAGTCAGGAGAGTGTAAGACCACAGCAAATTTTAGTTGTTTCAAGAATTCCAGTAATGAGAAGTATCTGTTCTTGTAGAAAAGGGGGAAAAAAAAAAGAAAAAAAAAAGAAAAAAAATGTTAGTTTCTAAACAAAACAGCTGTCGGCACACATTTTGAAAGTTTGAAGAAGAGGACATAGACTGGTTCAATGAGAATGTGCAGCTCATAATTTTACAGAAATAACAATACAAAAATCATTACGCTGTCATGTTTAATACATGAGAAACACCACACAGAGAATATGCTTCATTACATTATAATGAAATACTTCTATCTGTGAGAGTTCAAACATGTGTACTTGCTAACAGTTGGAACATAACATATTGTCTGGAACATTCTTTGTTAGAGGTCTTATCCACCAAGAATTTGCAGCTCCCACTGAGATCAAAGAATTCTGAATTTGTTTAATTCTTTTTAAGATGTTCCCTTAAGTCAGCATATTAAGCTGACCTTTAGTACACTGAATGATGACTTCCCTGTTTGTTTGTTTGCTTGCTCGAAGAAAGTTGCTTCTTCATGCTTTTCCTCAACAGGTCTGTCGGGACCAAGTTTAATTTTCTTGAAAGAGTGTCAGTTACTAGTTTTGTAGATTTATTTAGTATTACCAAAGCATGTTATGGTAAAATGCATAATATGAAATGAGTTGCAAGGATGTAAAACTTAATGCCATCTCGGATTTTAAAGCACCCCATGGAACTTACAAAATAATTATTTGGTCCCGTATGGCTATAATATTTTAAGTAGTAATGCGGCAGATGAGGTTTTGTTCTAAGCACATTTAGAAACAGGATTTTTCTTTGTCTTAGAAATTTAATTTTGTCATCTATCTTTTTATTTGATAAAATTCTGCATTTTAAATTAAAAAGATCTCAGAATGGCATAAGAATCAAAAAAGACCACTCCTTTTACTTTAAAAGGAGCAACATTTCATCAGGAACCACATCAAGTCTAGTGTTCATCAGGTTCATAACATAATTTCAGATTCTCTTCTATGAAACTTCTGAGTAGCAGGGCTGCTTTATATAATTCAATACTTATAAAATGAACAAATACACAATATTTTTCCAATATTACTTCATTTTGCTCAATTTTGTATCTTCATCCTGCTGTGGTTTAACTGTTTTTCTGTCATTCTGCATATATAACAGCATTATATAACAATATGGATGAGGTGTTAGGTACTAAGACCTCGGTGTGTGCTTATTGAAAAAAACAATGTAACTAATACTAACCACTGTATCAAGTTTACTTTGAAAAAGTGTTTTCAAAGTAATTTCACAAGTTTCTATTTTCTATTCTGGACACTGCACACCATGATTCAGTATGTATATTTTCAGAACTGTTATTGCTCGATTGTATTTATAGTAATGCTAAACTGAAATAAGATATGCATGTACTTCATATGCATGTATTTCATAACTATGAAAATGCCTGTCCAGTAAATAGTGCTCTTATTGAGTCCCCAAATGTGTGTATAGTTTTCAGTGTTATGGTTGTATAAGATAGCTTGAGTGCGTCCCATTTTCACCCCATAAATTAAAGTTGGCCAGGGTCAAGTGTAAGTTATGTTTATTTTTTTCTCATTGAAAGTATTTGTTTTTTATATTTTTTCTTCTTTTTTCTTTTTTTTTTTTTTCTCTCTCTCTCTCTCTTTTTTTTTTTTTTTCATTTTTTCTTTTTCCCCTCCCCTGGAACTGCCACTCCTTTTTGCATTTTTCCCTTCATTGGAAAGGTGCACACCCTCTGTCATATAACTAGAAACATTCCTTCAATGTATGCAATTTCATGTGCATGTGATACCACAGTCCACATTCTTTTAAAAATAACCAAGTCTCAAATTAAGTAAACTTTTGATATCTCAGACAGTAATGGAGTGTATGTAGGCCACCGCAGACATGTGTGCCACCACAGGCTGGGAATAGGTTATTAATCAGTAAGTAGAAAAGATGGAGAGGTCCTATCCCATACTGGTGAAATTGCTGGCACTGGCATTGCACAAAAAGTCTGCCATCTCTTAACCTTAAAGAAAATAAAAATTGTGTGCTATTTAGTTTGATGTCTGTTTTCTCTTAGTTTATGAGCAAATAGAAATTGAGATGCAGCTAAAAAACAAAACAAAACAAAATACCTAAAACTGTTTGAATAATAATAATAATAATAATAATAATAATAATAATAATAAAGTCCCATTTCATATTTTCATTTAGTAATGTTGAAATATATCACCTGTGTATTGTTTATGAGGATACTTCAGGGGCTTTTTAGTAGAAAGGTATCATTTTTAATTGCTTGAGTATCTGGACTTTAACTATTAGAGTTGAAATCCAGCCATGAAAAAAAAAAATAGAATAATGAATTTTCATTGTATTTAGTTGAAGAATGCTAAAATACAACGTTTTCATATTTATTTATTTATTTTTTATGATAAAAGTAGGGTATCAAATTTGGTTATTCTTATGGTTTAGTTCTTTTGGCCTGAAGAGATAGGTCTCCTCTTCTCCAAACCTAGTCTTTTCAACATCTGTATTCTTCCTTTGCTCAGCAGCTGTTGGAAGTTTTCATAGACTTTTATATTAGTAATGAATCTGGGGAAAGGACGCTCTAGCTTCACCCTATTTCTTTTGTTGTAATGAAGACTCAGAAGAACCACTAGGCTGTCTACCACTAGTATTATTGCAAAATTTCCCTATTCAGTTATTATCCTCGCAAAGGGACAGTAATGCGTATTGTGTTCCACATATGAGCACTGTCAATGAAAGGTAAGTTTTAAAATCAACTGTGGATCTGCTACACTGCCCATGAACTTTATTTTGTATTCATTCTTCAAGATATGTATAGAAAATAATTTTAACCCAGATTTGGAATTGTTCAATAAAGCAACACTTTTGAATATCATATATTAAATTTAAGAGACTAATTAAAGCTTATTTAACCTAACCATAAACTTTCTCCTTAAAGTTTTAAACATTAAATTCTATTAGCAAATATAGGAATTAAAGACAATATAGTAAGCAAGGGAAATTCTTAATGCAATCAGTATGGCAGTTTACATTTACTAGGACTGAATCAAAAAAACTTACAAGTTAGAGGTGGTGATAAAAACAGAATTGTAACTAATGCATTTCAGCGGTACTAGAAAATACTGCAAAGTACTATTTGCAGTGCTTTCAAATGCATTGCAGTTTATTTTGTATAATTTGCTAGCCAATCATTTAGTGTTATCAAATCTAAATGAGTCACACAGCATCTAAAAAAAACCTGCTGTTTATAAATTAAACAGTTCAGTGTACAATGACCGTACTCAAGAAGAAGGCACATTAGCATTTCTCTGGTGTATTGAGCCTTCAAACTAAGTCTTGTGCCACAGTTAAACACTTTTGTGTGTTTTAAAGTTGTCATTTACAAGTTTGAGCAAAGTACAATTGTCCTTAAGGGAAACTGGCTAATAATGGGCAAAATGGCAGTCAGAGATCAGTGTGTTTTCTTCACCTTTAATTGAACAGGAAGTCTCAATAGGTAGGAAATGAGAGTCCCATTTGCACTTGCTGCCGAAGAGTTTCAGTTCATAGATTGGGTTGTACGGTCAGGACTAGCCATGCACACTGGGTATCCTGATATGAAACCCTTTTTTGTGAGTATTGGTTGACTCATTGGCAGGTGAGAGAAGGTCCAAACTGATGTAGCACCTTGGCAATCTGAATCTGCCTGTATTTTATTTCACAGCATCTGATGCATAAAATATTTCCTGTCCATATTATCCTTTGCTTAGATTGGCTAGAAAGTACAATCTTATTTCATGCTTACTGTCTATGTGAATGTTGTGCAAAAATTTAAGATGTTATGGTTTCTTGAGTACTTTAAAAAAACCTTTATTAAAACAACTGATTGCAGTTACATATTATCAAGACAAAAGATATGTAGAAATAAAATATAATAATTTTAAGAGAATGTGGAAAAATGTGAGTCTGTTGCAACTTGACTCTATTGTTGCTCAGTGAAATGTTGAAAACAGAAATCTTAAGAAAACCGTGCACAAAATATATGATCAAGCTTCATGTAAGATTTGTCACAGATCCTTGGGTTCCTCAGAATCCTGTTAGTATAAAAAGATATTTTGTAAATGAGTACATAAGCCAGGAACTAAAGAGAACAAAACTGATACTTCTGTATGTATAGTAAATAAAGGATGACAGAAAATTATAAGTATAATAAGATCTATTCTTTGAGTTTCACTACAAATGTCTTACTCTACTGTGTATAATTCACTATTGGGTTTGCCATGAAATTATGATGATACTTTTGAAAATGCAGTTGTATACTGAAGTTTGAGAAGAGAAAGGTGTATTGCAGAACTTAATTTGTGTAGTGCAAAAAATTTTATGTATCATAATATATAATTACCTTGCTGCTAGTTTTCTGTCCTCAACTAAATATTATTTAACAACTTATTAAACAGCTTTATTTTCCAGAGACTTGACTATATGATATTTCTGTATGTAATTTTTCAAACATGCAACTGAAGAGCATTATTATAGAATGGGTATGCTGCATGTGGCTTTGATGAGTTTTGCAGCTGTTTTTTTTTGTTTGTTTGTTTGTTTTTTTTAATTTCTGTGTTATAAGATTATTAACATACAGCAACAAAATACTTTTTAATTGGCACCCCAAGCAGAAACTGAAATAGGCCACCTATATAGAGTTACCGACTGTGGTAAACATATAGAAATAGTAAAAGTTCCATTATTTTTCTTTAAAAATAAGTGAATAAATAAGCACACTAAGGATCATTAAAACTTTTATTTAAATCAAACTGTGTTATTGTGAAGGTAATTTCTGCAGCAGCTGAAACAGAAAGGAAGCATCATGAAATGGAAGGATTCCTGCTAGGGCTTGTAGCCCACCATAGAACTTGAGAACATGTTTAACTTCTCATCAGTTAGTCAGCAATTTTAAGTTAGAAGAGCAGAAACTGAGAATGGTGTCTTGGTCTTCTTGGCATCAACAGCAAGACTTCCAATGCTGTGGACACATCAGTCCTTATAGGTTACTCCTGACAGAAAAAATAATAAATATCAGCAGGGATTCTAGATGCTAAATTCAAAAAAAAGAAAAAAAGGGAAAAGTTGGTGGCTACTCCCCCAGAAATTGTAGCTAGCTATTGGCAGAGTTACCAGTCTCTTTCTGGTAAGCTCTGTAACATCAGCTATGACAAAATATTATGATGTCTGTTCAATAATTTCTTTTTTTTTCTTTTTGTCTTCATGTTCTTGCAATGAGTGCATTGGAAAAGGCACCCATACAATGTATAAGTACAAATATCCCTACCTCTGCTGATACGATAGTTTCTACTTCTACTGTATTTTAAAAGCTTTTATTACTATTATTAATTACTATTATTTAGTTATATAGGATATTATTATTTAGTTATACAGGATTTTTTGGCCTTTTGATATTGCTTTTTTTCTTTCTCCAGCAAGGGAAGCAGTTTGAAAACTTTCTACTGTTTCAGTGTTCTTTTTTTTTTTTTTTTTTAATTTTATTTTATTATTTTAGGCAGAGTTTTCCTAAGACTGTAAGTCCAGATGATTCAAGTGGCTGTTTGACTGCAGGGTTCAAGGGTTGAGGAATTTCTGGCAGTAAGTCAGCTTGCAGCAATCTTCTTCCAACACCATCAGGTCCCATTACATGGACACCACAAAAGCCCCAACAGATAAAATAAACTGAAAAAAAAAGATAACATAACTGCAAAAAGATAACTGCAAAAAGATAACTAAAAAAAAAAAAAAAAGATAACTGCAAAAGATAAACTGCACACTTCTCACTTATTCTGGAAGCTAATTTTGCAAGCACCTTTTTGCCAACTAGCTTTCAGAAATATTACTAAATCTGGAATTGGGACACTGTACTTAACTTCTTTTCCCCTCCACTCTCAGTCTCCACCCTGCTTCTTCACACATAGATTGCTCAAAGTGAGTCATGAGCTATTGCTCATGAGGCAGGATAGGAGAAAAACTGCCACAAAAATTTTGCAGTAAAGTGGATTCAGCTAAAGCATGTCAGAAGAGTATATCTTGAAAAACAAGCACTAAAACATGTGAGAGCATTTTTCATGCTAGTTCCAAGCAAAGCTTTCTTTCTGGTCCAAGCCATACTTACCTTCCAATAGATTTGTTTTTCATTTTCTGCTTTCCAAACATGAAGAATTTTTCACATTTAGGGGTAAAAAAAGAGGGTACAAACTTTTTTGTTTTGGGAAAGCTCCTGTCTCCCCTCCCCCCTCATGTGTTCATATGTGTGCATACACACACACTTTCAGAGAATTCTGTGTAAATTCCTCAGGTTGGAAATTGGAAACTGGAAATTTTGTCTTTTAGAAAATCAGTGCTTTCTGATGTAACTGATGTAAATATATTAAATATTGATTAATTCAAAAATTAATTTGTGACAACAAAGAAGTTCTCTTTACCTCAAGATTTTTCTGGAATATGTAGTTTTCCTAAAACATGTAAATAATATACTCAGCTGCACCGAAGACAAACCTTGTACTGGCAAGGAAGATTTAAGAAAAGTAGTTGCAGTGATTTAGATTTAAGGCAAGTTTTGAATGAAAGAACTATCAGTGATTTGAAAAGAAATTTAAGTGGTTCAATATTCTGTAAGAGGTAACTGGTATGCTTAACTGATAGACACATCTTACCTCCAGAATAACATAGCTTCTGAGTTTCTTTACAATTCCTTTCCAGTTTTATTTGCTGATTCTTTTGACATGGTTGATGGGGACATGGCTAATGGTTGATATAATGTTTTTATTCTGAAATAGGGCAAAGAGAGATATGCTAGAGGGGAAGATGGAGTTAAAGACGTTAAGACCTGAATAAAACAGTATTATTTTATAAAATTATCACCTTACTTGTATTACATGGATTTCCTAGGCCTCAGTCAGAATCAAGTTTCCCTTTCTTCCTCAGGACAAATCTATAGCTGGATGTTTTGAAGACTACAAGTGAAAAACATTGTCACATATTTGAAATTCCAGTATTTGGATATGTGTATTTTATATAAATATATATATCAATAATATTTTCTAGGTTGCCAATGCCTGAAAGTATCAAAGAAAAGGAAATTAATTTCATTCTTAGGTTTTTGAGAAATGATAAATTGAAAAGGGAGTCTCTTGCACCTGTATGAACACTTTCACAATTCACTACAACTTAATAAGATGGTCATGCTACTCCTAATAAATAAGCAGTTATGTGTTTCTGGCATCCTGCATACAGATGTTGCTTGGTTTAATGGTTGTTGAACCTATTTGTAGTGAGTGCAAATTTTTTCTTCTCTATAAAGTGTTACTGTTAAGTAGAAGTTGAACTTCTCTAATAACTTGAATTATCTAAAACAGAGCATACAAAAAACACCTCTAGTAGTCAAGGGATCCTTTGATTCTTTAAAGGCAGATTCATGAAGGCAAGAAATAAAATTCAGAACAAACGTAGCTTGGAATTGTTTCTAAATGGTAGGACAATGTAAACCAAGTTGCAGCTTGGGCCATTGGAGAAAAAGAATGTGCATTTTTGTATATGAGTATCAGAATTTTCAAAATAGTTACTGTATATCTATATGTTTATTTTTGTAATTTGGGGAAATTGTTATGGTCTCTGATTAGAGTAAACAAATAAGTGCACTTTTATAATTAAGAATATTCAGAGTACATATGGTATCTCTGTTTGAGGAAAGATCAGAATATTGACAATAACAGTTCCTTTTTAAAAATAAATACAATTTCCAAGAGAATGCTTCTTGATGCAGAAGACCCCTTCATGCAGTTCTCTCTAACCATTGAGAATTATAACTGAATTATCATTTTTTTGCTATCAGGTTTTAAATATGCCTTTTCATTAAGATTTGTAATGCATGCAGAATATAACTAATGTAATGTTACTGGTGTGCATGGTATTTCATATTTGTTAGTTTCACCATGAATATGTCAGTCCTGGAAGTATATGCTGGGTATGCAAACATCATACTACCTCCTTGTTTTTCTTTAGAAGTAAGACCTGCCATTCTTGTATGAACAAAGGTATCATCTTTGATATTGATCTGTAGTACATGTTTAGTACATAAGAAACAAAATGGGTATAGAATCGTCCTTACCCTGGCAGATCTTCCTAGTTTCTAGTTACCATCCATTTAGAGATGGAGTTTTCAGAGCTGTTGATTTATCTGCACTATTACATACACTATTCATCCAGGTACCTGTCTCTGTGGCTTTGTAAAATATTTGCCTGAATCTAGTTACATTGATTTCTGTAACTCTCAATGATAAGACTTTCCACTACTTATTGGCAATGTGAAAATTTACTAATTTGGGGTGTCTGATAATTCCAACTGTAGTTTTCTTCATGTGATAATTAATACTGGTTTAGTACATTTCAGTCCGGAGTCACAAAGCACACAAGAAAATAAGTTCTCCCTGTTTTGTACTTGCTAGTCAGGTATAAGATGAGAGATAACAAATCACCACTTTGGTACTTACGGCCAAAGAGATAGGATTAGTAGTTAATCTGAAAATTACATTATTTGGAGTTTGTGAGAGGAAAAAAAATGATGGGGAGAAGGCTAGGCAGAGCACAGCTTCTGTGCAAAATTTCATTTTATACATCTTAATTAAAGACGGTAGAGATTTTAGAAACAAGGAGTCGTTTTACAATATGATTCACCATTTCCTAAAATCAGAAGGAAGAGAAGATGAGAGCACTGAGGTATCCTCCATTTTGTATGCAGTGCTTGGGTTATCGTATCTTGGGTTACCAGGATCTAATCAGAAGCAGCAGAATTCCTCACATTTCAGTTAATTCCACAATTATAATGTTTAATTGGGTATCAGTGGGTGTAGAACAGAGTATAGATATAAGAAAGATGATAAAACCACTACTATCTCCTTAACTTGCCTGAAAGAACAGAACATTCCATATGGAAATATTGAAATTTCACCCCTGCTTCTGTATGACAGATGAGACAGTTCTTTATTTAGGAATAATGTTTCAGGCAATGATCAGAAAATGCAACTTGCCATAAATTGGTAAATGTCAATATGAAATGATACAATGCAGGTATATCCAATTGTAACCTATATTTTGTCCTTATAAGGAGAAGGTGTACACTATGTTCTCAAAATATCACAATATCTTCTGTCCAAATAGACTGTTATATAATTTATATTAATATGTTAAGCACCAAAAAGAAAGGTTTAAGATACATGTTAAAGGAGAAAATGTGGTGTATTGTTTTATTATTATTTTTTTCTTCAAATTTTAAACTCTTGTATCATTAATATATATACATATATACATATATACATATATACATATATACATATATACATATATACATATATACATATATACATACTTACACATTTACATATTTACATATACATATTTTGGAAAGACGGAAAGCACCACCAGGTACAAATGCATCTGGGAAACAAAGTTTAAGCAGCCTACAAATGTGACAGCATGGTTTATTCCTTTCCCAGCTTTTGGTTCAAAGGCCACAAAAATGGAATGAGTGATAAAATGCTTTCACAGTCCCTTCAATATTACTGCATCAAAATGCTTATTCTATTGCTTGTCCGTCTAAATTTATTTTTATTTATTTATTTTTAATATACAGAGGTTGAAAACGAAATCCTGACTATGATAACCTCTAGTGGGAGTCCTGATATTTGACTTAATCAGATGAAAGTTTCATAATGAAATCAGAAGTGTGGCTTTAGTACATCACATGTAGTGATTCTGAAAGAAAAAAAACAAACTGTGAAGTGATTTTTAGTCAAGGGTAGTATTTATAATTCTGTCTGTGGAACCTAAAATGAAATAAAATAAAATAAAAATAAAATAAAATAAATAAAAATAAAATAAAATAAAATAAAATAAATAAAATAAAATAATAAAATAAAATAAAATAAAATAAAATAAAATAAAATAAAATAATAAAGTAAAATAAAATAAAATAAAATAAAATACTTATGAAAATATACCTATTTGATCTTGGGGAAAAAATGCATTCAATAAATAGCTGGATATATCGAGCTTTCTGAGAGATCAGTTTCAAGTATAATCACAGCAACTTAGTTAATGCAAGTTAAGATTTAAAGATTTAATGTAGGTTTAGGAATCCCATAATTGGGGATTATATTCCTTTTCCATCAGTGAATTTTCCTGTTCATTATTTTCTTATTTCTGTTGTGCTGGTGAAAGTTTGTCAAGACAAGTATTTACTGGCATGTAATGTATTTTATTTTCAGATTAAAGCTTTTTATTATAGGAATTGAACACATTGTGCACTAACTCAAGGTCTATTATTGTTAACATTTAAAAACATGTATTACAAATTCTGGAATATTAAATTACACCATTTGAACTGGCACAAGATCTTAAGTTGCTGTATTGTCTCTCATTTATTTATCTGCTCTGATATGAAGGCATTAGACATCAAAACAGTTTTTTTGTTTTGTTTTGTTTTGTTTTTCCCATGAGACTATTCAAATCAGTAAGGATAATTCGTTTCATAGAGTTAATGGGACTTTTCAAGCAGTTGCAAAACCTTTCAGTCGTTTTGAAGTTTCCAAGAAGTCTTTTGATTTCTGTTCATGTATTTGTAATACGTAGGAAGCCATCCATGTACAGACTGTTGTCTGCAGAATCTGATTTATTGTTATTCAGTGAGGTACCATTTAAAATGTTTAGGCTTTTGGATTTGCCTGAATGTAAACAGGATCAGAATCTGGCACTTCTTTTCTTGTATTATAGGTGTCTGGTGCTTTTAGGTAGGTTTGAAGTGTTTTTTAAGAGAATAGGAATGATTTAATCCATGATTTATGTTGTAGAAATTTCTCAGACTCTCAAGAATACTGCCACATATTCTTGTACCTTCAGCTGGGCTGGTTGAATAGGTTTACTGCCTCATCAGCTATGCTAGCTGAAATGTTTGTGTGATTTCTTCCTAATCCATTTTGATCCAAATTTGATGGGCAAGCACAGAGTGACTATTTAAACTCTATGGGCTAAACCACCTTATTTTAATTGAAATGTGTGAGGAAGCAATCATATGCACAGCTCAGACAGAAGACTTCAGACTGTGGTAATCTCCAGAAAGGGGATATGGTACCAAAGAGATGAGGGGGAAGTAAGGTAATAGGAGTTTTTTCATCTGATGTAGTTGTTACCAGGAAAGGGCATATCAGCAAACTATATGTATCTAGAATACCATAATGATAGGAAGAGGGAAGGAATTATAACTAATTTGAATTTCTGTATAAATCACAATTAATTCAAAATATTAGAAAGGTTCCTAAGAACATCTATCTTATAGGACTGTATTTAGCAGGAAGTTAGAAAGGATGCTCAAAATCTGAGTGATGTGATGTAGCCATAAAAGCCAGTAAAGTAAACAAAATTACTTTTTTTGCCCATGTTTAAAAAGGGAAAAAAAAATAAATCACCAAGATGATCAGCTCTGGGGCAGAGGTGATCTGCAGCAGAGTGGGGGATCATGGCGTGCAGTGGGTTTTCTGCATCAAGGCAACTTGAGGCAGCCAATCAAGCCACTAGGAGCCAACAGCCCTTGCAAGAGTGGCAGATGAGACTTGGGCAGAGCCAGGAGAGAGCCCCTACTTCTTGTACAAAGGCATATCCTAGGGAACACGAAAGCCCTGGATGGCCAAACAGGGCATGGTGTGGCAGTCAGGGAGTGGCGCAGCAGTTTGCATGGCAGTTTGCGTGGGAAGTCTCTTGGAGGGCCTGGAAGCTTAGCCAGCTTGATCAGGGAGCAACAGTATCCAATCAGCAGAGTGCCATGGCCTCTGAATCACTCCACAAGTGATTCAGCGTCCCAGACAGAGCTCCGGGGGGAACATGCAGCCACCCAGGTGTCAGGCTGAAGGGGGTGCCCTACTCTTACACCAGGTCAGGATGGCAGGAGCGAGCACACCTGTGGGAGGTGTGTCCAGGTGGAAGCACTCCTCCAACTCCAGGAAGAGGTGAATAGACTGAGGAGTATTTGGGAGTCCAAGAGGGAGATAGACCATTGGAGTCTCTCCCTACCTTCCCTGAGACAGGCCCAGCTGGCAGAAGGAACACTAAATAGAGGGGTTTCCCTATCCTCTCTACACCTAACTGAAAGCACTGACCTGGAGGATAAGGGGCAATGACAAGTCTCTGCCCAGCACAGCAGACACATCCCCTCAGGTATTTCCCCACCTTCCCAGATGCCTGTGCACAGTAAGTATGAAGCTTTGCAGGTTGATCTGAACAATATTGAGGAACATGGTACCTCTGGCTTGGAGGTGACACCAAGGTCACATGGACCTGCACCCTGCATTAAAACAGCTCCCACCAAGAGAAAAAGATGTGTCATTGTCATGGGAGACTCCTTTCTGAAGGGAACAGAAGGCCCAATATGCAGACTGGACCCACCTCATAGAGAGGTCTGCTGCCTCCCTGGAGCCTGGATTAGGGATGTGAAGAGAAACATTCCTGTTCTGGTTCAGCCGTTGGACTGTTATTGATTTTTCAGGTAGGCAGTGGTGAAGCTTCAAGATGAAGTCCGAGGGCAATCAAAAGAGACTTCAGGGCCTTGGAACAACTAGTTAAGGGGTCAGGAGCACAGGTGATGTTTTCCTCTATCCCTCCAGTTGCAGGGATTGACAAGGTGAGGAACAGGAAGAGCCAGCAAAATCGATTTCAGGCTACATGTCTGGCAGCTTTTTTTTTTTTTTTTTTTCATGAGTCATTTTACAGGACAGTAGGCCTGCTGGCAATGGACAAGGTTCAACTGTCTCTAAGGGGATAAGGGGAAAAAGGGTCTCTGCTCAGGAGATATCTGGGCTCATTGATAGGGTTTTAAACTAGATTTGAAGGGGGAAAGTGATAAAACCAATCTTGATGGAGACAGGCCTTGGTGTGGTATAACAGCGGCTACAGGATGGTGTGCTAGCAAGGTCCATTGGTCTGCCGCCTTTGTTGAGGTAGGGGATGGAGAGCCATGCAGAAGCAAAGGCACAAGGGACATTGACGGGTTAGAAATTACAAAAGTGCCCAGGAATGGTCATGAGGGATTTAGGGCTTCTCCTCCCAGAAAGGTGGCAGGATCTCTAGCCCACCTGAAGTGCATCTACACCAATGCATGCAGTACGGGCAAGAAACAGGAGGAGCTGGAAGACATTGTGCAGTATGAAAACAGTGACATAGCTGCTATCACCGAAACATGCTGGGATGGCTTATATGACTGGAGAGATGCAATGGATAGCTACAAACTCTTCAGAAGGGATAGGCTAAGGGGGAGAAGCAGTGAGACCTCATGGTGGCCTACAGATTCCTCATGAGAGGAGAGGCGGGGGCAGGCACTGATCTCTGCTCTCTGGGGACAGCAACAGGATTCGAGGGAATGGCATGGAGCTGTGACAGCGGAGGGTCAGGCTGGGTGTTAGGAAAAGGTTCTTCACTGAGAGGGTGGTTGGGCACTGGAACAGGCTCCCCAGGGGAATGATCACAGCACCGAACCTGCCAGAATTTAAGTGTTTGGACAGTGCTCTCAGACATATGGTTCGGTTTTTGAGTGGTCCTTGAATAGAGCCAGGAGATGGATTTGATGATCCTTGTGGGTCCCTTCCAACTCAAGATATTTTATGATTCTATGACTGAATAAAATTTAAATCTGGATTTATAAAGTCACTGAATGCTTGAAGTGTCAAGCCTAGAATTTTGCTTTGTTCTAACACTAAATCTAATCTTGTGTAGTAATTTGAGTTTCCTTTTTACTATATATTTCTCTTCAATGGGTATGAACAATAATTGTGAGTTGCTAACCTACGAAAATAATTTTCCTTTTAAAATTAAATCAGCTAATATTGGAAAAGAGTTTTGTTCATTGTTTGATTTTGTTTTGGGGGGCAGATTTTATTTTGTTTGTTTTCTTTAACTTGTTTGGAGAGCTGGATTCTTGTGCATATATTGGCAATATTGTTGATGTGAAAATCATGCCTTGGAACAAATAATTTATAATATGCATTAACATTTCAGAAAATGCCTACTGAAAGGCCAAAGCCCAGGTACCTGATGACAGCTCATGCGATAGACGAAGCCTTCCCCAAGGTGCTACTCCGAAGTATTGACAGCTTGGGTTGTAAGGTTACTCTATAGAAGTTCTTGAACATTTCCTAAGGAATTTTC